>NC_056742.1:470541392-470786392 GCF_019279795.1 Protopterus annectens
ATCCTAGTCGTAGGACAGTGGTTGTCCATGACGTATGTCTTTCAGATCAGGCTATGGCATGTCTAACAGCATAGTGTGGCATATGTCTGTATGCAAGGTGGATAGCATGCTGCATACTGGAGGTGAGTATTGTGGAGGCTGGTATCGGCCATCCATGCATGGGCCCTGCCCCTGGAGGGTGATATGTGTTCCAATATTGGTCACACGGGTGCTGTGCATGCCTGTCCAATGATCTCCGTGCTCATGGATACCACCCTGTCATGTCATGGGTACCTCGGATGACTACCTAAAGAGCCAGGGAGACATCTCCAGCTCAGGGAGGTGTACTGCACAACACCATCCCTAACACAGTGTCCATAATGTTGACTACAGCCTAGGTGTTACTTAATGGGTACAGGGGTATTCCCCTAGTGGTGTCATTGCTGATATCATCCACCAGAATGTGCACATATGTCACACACCTCACACACACAGCCCATTCTGTATGTTGTTCGCAACACTGTGACAACTATTGCCCATAGGTCATGGCCATTCACATCCTCACATACACAGATGGCTGACATTTGTCTGTGTGGTATGGGCTACAATGCGGGTGGGGTACAACACATTAACCTTGGTTTACTGTAGCTGACACCGTGTGATATGCACATGTCACTGTAGCACCTTTAGTAGTTGTGAGTCTGTCAATAGGCCACTAGTAGAACACTCCTGTGACATACAAAGGCATTTGTAGTCAAACATCCGTACTGTCTTGTACATCTGTACTGCTAACATCTACATTGATAATGGTTCATGGACTTGCAGACCATACCCGGCAGTGTTCTGATGCGGTGCCACCAATCATGACTGTCGTCAGCACTTGTGGGCTGATATTATCCAACACCCTATCTGTAATGTATGGGCATGCTCGGCACTTGTTCAGAGCTTCTTGACACGTTATGAGCTACTGCTTAGTTTAGCATCCATTTCACACCAGTCCTCACAGGTACACTGTCTGTCCATACATTTCCAGCTTGCTTACAGTACAACAGCTGTCATACACACATCACTCACATATCTCGTGAGACATGGTGGTTTATACAGCGTGTCCACTTGGCACGTACCACTTATATACAGGCATGTCCAACTGGCACGTACCAGTGCTATTGCCTGTCACTATGATGACTATGTTGTACATGTGGCATTAGAGCTATTCTCATGTACACAGTCAATGCACACCTCCCAACATACAATAGCACAGCCTGTGGGGGATGCACGTATGCAGCCCTGCTGGGGGTTATACTGTCACTAACCCTGACTGCACCTGACAGTCATGTGGGGATGTGCAACATTGGCAACACACCCCACTCATCACATAGTCCCACATGATTTCCACCACAGGCCACACATATGGAGACACCTTGTACAGTACCCCTCCATACTCTGTGTGGGCACCAACGGCAGCCCACATTACCAAACACAACCACACCAACCTATAGCCCACAGACACGTGTGCCCATCACATACAGCCAATAGGGTGTCATAACATACACAACACACCTGTCATAGGTGACTGTAGGCAGTCACACTGCTGTTCCACTCAGCAGGCTACACAAGGCGATAGTCACTTGCATCCTGCTGTCAAGTAACTGGTTCTGCAACATAACCTTTGCACACATACCACAACTCAGCAGGTACGATGCGACTGTCATTTTCCATGTTTGTGTGACTGAAGTTGTATCTCAGGGCACAGACTACATGTGCAGGGACATGCAATAGCTCACCAGTGTTGTAGCCCTGATGGTGTGGTCCAAGCCCTGGGGAGCATTTTGCGGTCATCCGGACCTGTTGCCACTGTACAACGAGCGACTGTGTCACTCCCAACAGTTGTCCATGCTTCTGCTGTCATTCCACAGGCGTCTGGTATATGTCCACTTTGACAGACCTGGTCAAACAACATGATGCTGTGGCACAGTTGACCTGCACCTGTCAGCCCTGGGAGTATGGATCACATGTTGGACTCTTGCTGCTTTTATACTGCCTGTCTTGCACAGTGTCCAGTAACAGTCACCACCAGAATGGGAACTGGCTAGCAAAACATGTGGTCATGTCATACAATACTTGACATCATCCTCTGTGACTCACACAGGCAAGGCACACCTGATACTGCACCATTTCAATATCTCTGCAGTGACTGGGACCTGCCTCTTGGCTCACACCTGATACTGCACCACTTCAATATCTCTGCAGTGACTGGGACCTGCCTCTTGGCTCACACCTGACACTGCACCACTTCAATATCTCTGCAGTGACTGGGACCTGCCTCTTGGCTCTGCAGAGCACACCTGCAATGACCGGTTATAGACAGACCGTACCTCTCAGGCACGTACCTGGACTGGCACACCCACGGCTGAGGTGTCCCCATATTCCACTATGTTGTGCACACATCCCGGCTGGTTACTTAGCACAATGCATCACAGGTGCTCCACGTGCAAATAACTGTGTCCGGAACTGCTATGCACAGTATTACCAGCTGCGGATTCAACATACCCCACGTTTACCAGACCTCATTTCATGGTGTACTGGACAGTTGGGCTCATACTGCTGCTACTGATGTGAGACTGACAGTAACCCACACTTAACTGTGTTAGCCTCACATGTACTGACACATTAGGTGTACGCTGCCTGTGAGTCATAACCTCCGCTCGGCTGGTTCGACCCATACACACCACCTCCAAGACCAACAGTATCCTTGACATGGACACTACCAACATGTGACTGCTGTTCCACACCTGGGGTTATCCCCTCATTGGTGGAATCCAAACATATGCTACTCACCCTTGTTAGCCACATACTGGCACCACACACTTCACGGCATACACAGTAGATGAGTACTACAACACCTGCTACAGATGTTGTATGACAGTGGTAGTTGACGTCATGACACACGTGCAGGTGGACAATGCACATACAAATGCTGAGACATATCCCAGTGCACTTCATTAGCACGTACACGACAATATGGATCATGCTATTCCACACAGAGCCATGATGGTACACACCAGATAACAGATGACACTCTGGGGGTGCGGTTCCATGGACATACTTTACAACAACAGGTGGGGGCTGTTGCACAGTGGTGTACATTCCCATAGGTGGGGTAACTCACTGGTCAGCCTTGGTAGGGCCACGGGATCCCTCATCACATACTCCATAACTAGCCATGTACACATTACTGAGACACATTCCGAGATGTACCACAAGGCATTATGGTGGTATGTCAGTAGTCGTATGCAATACCCACATCTGCTCACACATACAACTGTCACTCTGGAACATGACCGTAACAGGTGATGTTGGCAATATGCTGTCTGATGGCTTCAATGCTAACATTACACCCTCTCACTCCCTATGGGGCCACATTCCTTGCAGGAACATTGCGGTGTACCTGCGGTCACACCTACACAGTACTGACCTGCACTCTATATGTCCTAGGACACTGGCCCCTTGTCACCCTACAAAATCCCAGGCTGTGATGTCCACAGACCTCTGAATGACATGTCTCCCCACTGGGAAACCATATTCAGTAATAGCCTTGTACCAGATATTGTGGCCCCTGACTGGCACACAGCGACAGTTACACTCCACACAGGTGGCACCACAATGCATGACTGGGACTATTACCCTACATACCTCACTGGACTGTTCTGCACGGCTATAGGGCACATCATCATGGACATCATTCGCTGAGTCTTTGTTGTGCTCCGGTCCTTTGATGCCAGCTGGGTTGGTCTTGTTGGGGCCACAGCATGCCTCCTACACCTGTTGAACACCTTTCATACAGTCGCCAGAGTAGTTGATGATGACACAGGGGTCCACACAGCCTACATTGTCCTCTCGATGCCTTTCAGCACCGTTCTCCATTCTGGTATTGACAACATACACATCCACCTGCACATCACAACATATGTCTCAGGATGTTATGCAAAGTGGCTAATGAACTGGACACACACACTGAGGGTGGCATACCATATCACATACTGCATTCCAGTTACACTTGGCATACCACAGTCCTCAGTCATGGGGCCCTCATGTTCGGTATATGCTTCCCTGAGGTACAGGCTACCACTGAGGGGACTTCCCTGCCTAGCTTTACAAACCACTGCATATCAAGCACCATTGTTGATCCACCAGCTGATACAGACCCCATCCATACGGGTGTTACTGTGACGGATACCTGATATGAACATCATGGCCTCAACCTGCATGACACTTGGTATGAACATCACCTTTGCAGTACACCATCCACCCACTGGTTATCACATAGGTGTTAGTCCCCTACATACATGTCGCATTGTACGTGTTTGTAAAACACATGTATGTCGCACACACTCCTGTGATTACCACATTGCCACTGTGGTGTGGATATCCTTCTACATGTCCACGCTTGTCTGTACTGGGTGTGTAGCTGGTACGTAGGCACCCATTGTACCTCTGAACACCGGACTTATACACACATCCATGGGGTACAACACCCCGCTTAGGGTGTACCTTACACAACAGCTTTACATAACTCAACATTAAAACGCCATGACGTTTATTGAGCTATGACAGTTAAAGTTTGCGGATGATGTACAGACACCACGTCTGTACACATTTGCAGACTACATACTCAGGGGTGACCTCTGCTGCAAAGACAGGGCCCATGTCTGCAAATATGTTAATGGATATACTCTGCATACGCGACATAAACAATAGCCACTATGAGCATGATACTCATGGATATGTGCACACACGCGACAGTGTGTGGCATGTGCTTGGGGGTTGCATTCCCAGACCGGACACTCACCATGCTTTGGGACAAGATTCCTATGTACATCACGCATGGACAGTCAGTAGCAGTATTTATGTGATACCTCACTTGGTGGATGTTGGAAGCATGTATGCCAGGGATCACTGCAGTGGCTGTACTGTGCAGAGATGCAGGTTACACATGGCTCTTCTGTTCACAGGACACTACCCTAGAGAGGTGCCACTGGTGTGCACACTGTAGTTGTTGTTACACATAGACTTGCCAGACTGCATGGAAAACCCAATATGAACCTGTGGAACTATTACATGTCCTTTGTGCATGGTTACTGGAATAGCCCTTCCATTTAGATTAGCTGTCACGCTATCACAGTGTCCCATGACTACAGGCCATATGTATCCTGTTATTGTACACGCCAATCATGTTCTTGTTTGTCTGTCACATCTCTTCTGCTATTCAAGTATGGGAGTAATGTTTGTGTCCTTTGCAAATGCACAGAGTGGATTACATTATTTATTTCATCATAACTGTTTATGCATAAATTAATTACATACTACTCACATCACTATACGATACCTTTGGTATGCATCATATGCCTGTTCTCCTCTGTAGCATATCTGACATATCAATCTACTGTACTATACATTACACATGTTTTACATGGTATCCCATATTTCAAAGCATACTTGCAAAGAGGGGACCACCTTAGACATGTCATTGACGTTATATGCCCATACACATGCGTACTGTTACAGTATATCCACATATACTATCCCCTGCTATGGCATGTACTTATTGGACATACCCTGCCACTGAAGGCGGGTCGTATGACATTGTTCTGTTTAAAGCCATCATGTTGCATCCCTTGTGGTGTCTGTGCTGTTTACCTTGTGGCCCACTGCTGGACGCACAACTTCTACAAGCATTAGTACGATCAGCAAGACATCACTACATAAATACCATTTCCCACTTTATGCATGGCGGACACTTTTAATTATGCATACACTGACATAACTTAATACAGAACATACTATACATACAGTTAGTGTTCTGCATACCTTGATATTGTTCCGGTATTGCGTCTCTATCTCACTCTTCTGTATCACTCTTTAAACTGTTTTACAGTATGAGCATACAGTTTGCATATCTGGCAAGTCATCCTTATATATGTCGATACCTGCAACATGTGGTTTACTGCTGCCAATTGGTGTTCCGGTGTGACTAATTACGTGCACTTCAGCTGTGCAGCTACTCCATTCACCAATTACGCGGCAACAGTGGGGTATAATTGAATTATCCACTTGGACGGCCTGTATTGTGTTTTGTTGTGTGTAATTGCAACTGCTATGTGTAGAGCCAAGTGTATTTTGGAGTCATGTCCCCCGTAGATTGAGTGTGACTGCTTGAGTATGTGGTTCTACCTGTGACTGTACCTGTCATCCCACCCGTCTGATAACGGACTATTGCAAACACCTGTAACATCGCCGTTTGTTCCGTTATACGGATACAATTTTGCATGGCGCCTTGAAATGTGTCTCTCACAAGGTATGTTAACGGTTCAGCAGATGTAATTGACTAACTGGATGTTTGTGCTGTGATTACGGGTTGTATTGCTATTGTTTCCAGTGTGGGGGATGTAGGCGGGTGTACTTAGCATATACGGTTTTGTGGGGCTTGCATTTCTACGTAGTCCATATATATGTGGGCCCCTTCCCTAATTACAGTGCTATCACTTAATAGACTTCTGTTACGGGAATTTACTTTGGGCCGTTGTTAATTGGTTTCTATATGGTATGCAGGTGAGGTTGATACTTCCATACCTCTGGATGTACGGCGATATGTGCAGGGATATTTCTAAATGACCGCTATCCCGTGTATGTCTGTCCCAGATATTTGCAGTCATTGCAGTGGTGTTGGTGTCAGACCCTCTGTGACATGGCTTGCCACCTTTTCATATGGCCATAGTTGAACACTTGCGGGTCACACAGTGGTGTTTACAGGCTGACATATGGCCATGGTCAATACACAGGATAGCACATACTTTATCCTCATTACATACCAATTGTTCTTGGACCTTAACTACTTATCGGTTTGCATGTAACATTTCCGTTTCTTACATACAGGCATGAGTATTTCCTGCAACTATTGCATAATATTTGGGACATACTAATGTCCTAAACTCTCTGACAGTTGCCCTTTGTAATGTTTCATGTCAGGACACACCTGACCAGGGGGGGCTGTCCCTTCCAGTGTGGGACAGGTGTTTACCAAATGCCTACGGCTAGCTATACCCGCACCTACCGTAATCATCTACCTCCGAGTTGCCACCTACAGACACATGATGCGGACACACACACACACACATTTTACAGTCACACGGAAACACACATGGCACCCTCAACACACACATACACAGGCTACATCACTCACAACCACAGTTGTACACGGTACTTACGTGGACCGCACCACTGGCAGCGGTGACTACATGTCCTTACTATCGTCATATTGCTCGCGGTTCTACTGTTCCAGTACTGTGTTCTTACTGTCTTTCAGCCTCCTGGTTACGCGTGTCGGTGTGTGACACGTTCCATAGTTGGCGGTATCCTATTTATTTGTACCTCAAAGGTGTTTTGAATGTCGTTGACCTATCTATATATTTGCAGATGTCAGTGACCCCTTATATATTGACATATATCACACTATCGCCCTTTCTATCTGTATTATATATGTGTAGATATATATATATATATATATATATATATATATATATATGGTTCTACCTGACATAATCGAATCCCCAAAACACCGACAATGCAATCACCGAAACCACATAACTGACAGTGCAAAAACACGAAACCCCACATGCCCAACAACGAAATAACCGACGGTACACAAACACGAAAACTCATACACTGCACACACCACAATCACAACAATCAACAAACAAAACACATTCCCTGTCTAAAAACCACACACACAACACAAGCACACCAAAATCCCTACAAACCCACACTAAACCTCACATACACAACTATCTACAACCCTAACCCAAACCCTAACCCTAAGGTCCGTCACTATTGCATACACAGCTAACCCGGCCTAACCCTAACTCACTTAAACCGCCTAAACCAAACACTATCACTACCGCGACACTTACCTGACCCGCTCCCTAACCCTAACTCACTTAACCCGCCTAACCCAAACACAATCACTACTGACACTTACCTGACCCGCTCCTAACCCTAACTCACTTAACCTTCTAACCCAAACACAGTCACTACCACACACTTACCTAACCCGCGCACTGACCCTAACTCACTTAACCCACCCTATCCCCACAGACTGTCAATATCCACACTTACCTTACTCACACCCTAACGTCCATCACTACCGCATACTTACACAGCCTTTTCCCATGTCGGCATCCTCAGCCGGTGTTTTCATCCATCGCCGGTCTTCTGAATTGTCAATCTTCTGGGGCTCGTGATTCGCTTGTCGGTGTCCTGGCGTGTTGACTAACTCTGGTAGAACCATATATATATATATATATATGTATATATATATATATATATATATACATATATATATATATATATATATATATATATATATATATATATATATATATATATATATATATATATATATATATATATATATATATATATATATATATGTATATATATATATATTTATGTATATATATATATATATATATATACATATATATATACACACATATCTCGGACAGGGGTGGTGACAGGCACGTTACGCCTTTCATTGTGTGTTTGTCAGTGTATACTGTGTTTCCTGGACTCCGCACGTTTGTGTCTGTACCTGTCACATTACACACCTGCCATAGGTTAAGATTACCTCCCGTCCCACTTTGCGAGGGACAGTCCCTCTTTGTGCAGTTGTGTCCTGCGAAATATTTGTGAACATAGCAAATGTCTTGTGACTTTGGGACAAACATATTCCCTATAGTTTATGTAATAGTTGCATAAAACACTTATTCTGTATCTGACCCACCTACATGTTACAGGACACGGAACACGCATCTACCATTACTAGAATAAGCTTTTTATGTATGCAAAACACTGACGTTCTGGTTTTCATACTGGCCAGGTGTATGTGTCGTCCTGCAGACATCTGGCATATGTCCTACATTGGTCATTTGAAATGTGGCAACCCTACCGTACGTACATCTTGGCTAGCAATAGTGTTGGGTGATTGTATACATGATTGCCTGTTTCACTCCTGGCAGTGGTCGTTTTACTCTTCAGAGCAGGCGCTATTTGTTCAGGGGTGACTAATGCTGGTTTCACCTGTTCTGTACATCATTGACCGTGATCTGCGCAGTGGTCGGTGAAGCTTAGCCCTGTTTCGCACATACCGGTATAGTCATATTTAAACATCGCTTACCAGCTGTGGGCAACGCTTATTCCCGCTAACGTGTTCTACACATATTCTAATGACCCGCATCCGGAATGCATTACCGGTGCTGTCGGGATTACGTTACATCCCTTGCGGGATGTGGGACCGGGAACATGCACGACAGTCACTGCATGTACCACTTGGACATCTGGCAGTTGTACACGTATTATGTCATTTTGTATGTGAAGTACACTACAGCAGTTACTCCACACTACACTCACATGGATAACTCCGTTAGTTTACAAATTGATGAGTCCAGTTAATGGTATGTCCATGTGATGTTTACTGGCTATACTCCGGCATTGGGTATGTATATCACAGTTAGCTACACCTGATAATGTGCTACACCTTCCCGCAATTGCCTCTGCTCCAGTAAGCGACAGTTGCTTACTCGATGTTGTGGCGATGGGAGTCACTATTTTCCCCGTTTGGTGTTTTGCCTCTGACAATCTGGCGTGTACCTACCGATGTACCTGAGAACCTATACACACAGCACCGACAGATGCTGATAGGCACATCTACTGTTCAGGTGTTGACATTTCCATGTTCCAATGGCTGTTGCATGTACAATGTTTGAGGGCTGCCTATATAGAATTCCATAGTGGGCCACCTGTACATCACAATTTACAGGTGGTCGTGTTTGTGTGCCATGCATTTTACTGTGTGTGCAGGTGGGGAGGGGTGTCAGTCCATGGGAGCCTACACTGCCAAGGTATGTGCTATACGTTCCCTCTTTGCCAAGGCATAGGCATATTGGGCATGCCTCCATCTGCCTACTGGGGCTGGCACAGTGTGTCCATGGTCTGGATCCCTCTGTGCCTGTGTTGGCCTTGGCAATTGTGGTGGGCTGTGAGGCCCTCCCCCATTTTGACCCTGCTGCAGCTGTTTCCGCAGGATCATATTATGTAGCATGGCACATACTATGAAGATGTGGGCACACGTGCCTGGAGAATACTGCAAGGCTCCACCAGATGTGTCCAAGCACCGGAACCATGATTTCAGCATCCCGAACACACGTTTTTTTGATGATTCTGGTTTGTGCATGTGCCTCATTATGGAGTTCTTGCATTGGTGTGTGTGCATTTCTGATGGGGGTCATCATCCACGGCTCCAGTGCATAGCCAGCATCCCCCACAAGGTGGCCTTGTGGGATGTCCCCCCTGACAAATACCTGATACAGCTGTGAGGCATGCCAGATATGGGAGTCGTGGTAGCTTCCAGGGCTGCCAGCACACACATCCATGATAATGCCCTGGGCATTGCACACAACCTGGCAGTTGATGGAGTGGAATCCATTGTGGTTTATGTAGCGCCTACCATACTCACCGGGTGGTGACTTGATTTGTATGTGCGTGCAGTCTATTGCACCCAGTACCTCCGGGTAGTTTGCCACACATGGGAAGTGACGCATATTGCTGGCCAACTCCTCCTGAGTTCGGAGGAAGTATATATGCTCATTGGCATGTGCTAACATTTCATCCAGGAACTGGTGTAGTACCCTGGATGCCGATGCCTGTGAGATCCCCATTATATCTCCAGTTGGCCTTTGAAAGGTACCTGTGGCTAGTATTCGCAAGCTTACACATACCTTCGTGTCCACTGGGATGGGTTCCCCTCTGTTGTTTTTGGTTCTTAGGCGTGGCCGGAACAGCTCTACTATTTGCTTTAAGATGTCCCTGTCCACCCTGTAATGCTCTACTATCTCCAGATCATGTAGCCCCTGGTAGGTTACCCTTGGTCTGAACACTCTTCTCCTCCTGCGAGGCCTACGGTGGTTGTCGGCATTATCCTCCACAACACCGTCGGTCTCTAACACATGCTGATGAATCACAGCTATGGCAGCTCCCAACATGTACATTTTAAAAATTCCCCGTCTGTTTACACCTATGGTGCAGTGTTTGGGAATACTCAGGTGTGTGTTGGGTGCTTTCACACTTTATACTGTTTTGCTGTGAACACTGATGATGTCATAGGGTGTGTATGTACGATCGTGGCTACAGGGTATCTTCTGTGTTTTATTAACGGAACCACTATTGTGCTGCCTTTGGTGTTGCATTACATTTGGATGCCGTGAATTACCTCCTGCCCTTCCGTTTACATTTGTGCACATTACACCTACCATTTGCTGGCATGCATCCAGCAGCCTGCTTTCATTTGTATTTTCCTAGACCTGGCTTATCTTGCGTAATGTGTGCTATTGCCAGTCTGCTGTGGGTTTGCTTTGCTCTGCTATGACAGTTCTCCTATCTTTGCATTCCAAGTCCTCCCCTCCTTTCTTTGCAATCCTATGCCTCCCCTATCCTGTTTTGCAGGTTTCTGCATGCAGGCTTGTCTACTGCCGTCGATTGGCCGCCGTGAGTTGATTGGTGTTAATTGCTCATTAGTACGCCAATTACCCTGCTTCGGCATTTCCTTCTTTTCTTCCCCTGACAGGAAGTTTGTGCTATTGTTCGCGGTGCGTGCATCCGCTTACCGGGTTTCGGGCACGATTTCATCCCCGTACACATGCGCTTTCGGGCACCATGTGTGCTCTCAGCTAAACGGTTCTATACCTTCTTCCCCACCCCTGTCCTGCAGCTTTGCTTAGCAACGGCCAGGCCAGATTTGCATTGCTCCAATGTGCTTACTGATACAGTGGCACACCCCTCTGCTGATGTCATGTATCACCTCTGATCCACTCCTTGGTGTTATAGCGCTGCGCCGTCAGGTACATCCTTAATCCAGTGGGACGTTTGCGATTCAGTATTACCTGCCTCATTTGCATGGCATTGACTACTAATTCATAGTTACAGCGCTGAACAGTGTTGCGGGCCCTTGGCAACCCTTGCACCTTGCTTGTGGTGTGCCATGCCTACCATTGCGTATTATGGTGAAATCCTGATTTGTCTTACATTGCGATTTTATGACATTTGTATATATTTCCTTTGTATTCCTGTTTGCGCACACATGCCCTGCGGTTGTACTGTGCGTTACTGTGGACATGACATTAAATGTTGTTTTTTAGGTGTTGTGCATCTTTTCTTGTGCCATTGGCTGTGTATTTAGCCATTGGCATATGTTAACTTTGTAATACATGAGTCTGGTCCGCTTCCATAACTCCGATGTTCTGTTTGGGAAAATGTAAACTGTGTTTTTTGGTTTTCATTTCCATGGGCTTGCGCTATGCCTGCACCACTTTGTGAATCGCTGTATGCCTTCATTAGCATGGTGTGACACTGTGCATGGGGTGATTTGCATACCTATGCCGAGGGCTGCGTAGATCTGGCGTACTCCGGTAGTGCACGTGGAGTTGGTTCATACCTGAATCGCTTGGCGAACATATTTGGCGTTATCCCGCATACGCTATGCCTGCGCCTGGCGCAGGCTTCATGAATCTGGTGGTTTATTTAAAAGCATTGTAAAGACTTGTTTTAAATTCTAGTTATCTGATTATTAATTTATTAATTATGGCCTTGACAGTTTTAAATTGTTTTTTAATTTGCAGTGCATGGTATTGCTTTTTAACCGATTGTACAGTGTTTAGATTACAAGCATTTTGATGATTTAGATAAATTTATAAATACGTTTTGTTGTGTGGGATGGTACATCAGGTTGTAAACCCATTTACCATTGATAACCATTGAGAATAATACCAAAGAAGCAGTACAAATAATACAATTTCAGTCAGTACAGTACAGAAATAATGCATGGTAACTGTCACAGATAGTAAGTGAATGTAGCAGTCACAGCAGAGTCTGACCACAGTACATATAGAAGCAAAGCAATTACACCACATAAAATAAAGCCTGATGTAAAATAATTATAAATAATAGTAAGATTTGGTGTTAATTAGTGCAGGAGACTTGCTGTAAAATCCTGTCATATGTATAGTTTTGAAAATGTAGTAAAGATGGCATGTTTCAAGGATAGCTTAGGAGGACATGATTCACTGTGTTATGCCAGGTTTCTGTGTATAGTTATTTATAACAGAATTGGGGCAGAACTTCAAGAAACCAAATGTTTGATACTAGTAAGTACAGACATATAAACGTGATTGAATCAGCCTGTGTTTCATGGAGAAATCTTCTTACTTTAAAGTTTAGTGATTTTGAATTGGTGTAGTAAGGGTTCTTGGGCAGCCCTTAACCTCCATCAGAGTACTTTAAACTAGTTATAGTGACTTCCAGTTGTCATTACTTCTCTTGGAAATTACACTAGTGTTTGCACTTTTCACAATTTTACTTTAGTGGTACAGAGCTTAGTCATACACAGGTTTTGATTGCTTACATCTGTCAGTGGTTAGAGTCTTGTGAATTGAAATGTTATGCACAGTACTTGTATTCATCTATATTTGAACCTCTCATGTCCCAGTTTGTCATTGCTTTTATAGGTGGTGGTATATCCCTGTAAAAAAATAAATTTAACTTGTTTCTTACCCTCATAATATTGCTTCACCTGCTAATACAGGCATTTTTGTCCAAGTCAAACATTTCAGAACAACTGACAAGCTTTTCATCTGTATTCCATCACTAAATGTGTATATCTTTACTTACAACAGGGTGTGGAAAGATCAAGAAAGGGAACATGTTTAAATTGGTTCAGCAGTTCTTAACTTTATGGAGACACAATAAGATGAAGTATTTAGGAGTCTAGATTAAAATGATCTCTGTTAAGGCAGTGAATGATATGTGGGACGAGACTAAACAAAAGATAATACAAAAAAACTGAGAACTTGGAAGCTCTTATTTATGTATATGGATAGTAAGATGCAAACAGTGAAATGTTTTAGTCCCTTTAGTTTTATATACTTGTCAGGCATATTTTTATCAACCAGAGGAGATGTTGTGGACAATAATAAAGAGTTGAAGGAATTTATCTGGGATGGGAAGAGGACAAAACTGAAGTGGGATAAGCGGATCCTTCCAATAGAACAATGTGGGTAAGATTACTTGATATGAAGAGATATTTTAGAGCTACACAGTTAAGACTCTATATAATGCAAACAGAAGGTGATAATTCAAAATGGAAGCTGATGATGAAATGGGAGGAAGTTCAAGAAATAAGTGTGTAGGATTTTGGATACAGATCCCTAAGGAGGACAATCAGAACTGTACAGACTATTATATTCATAAAGTAGCAGAACATTTTCTAAGAACTAAGCCAACATAAGAATGGAGAAGGGCGATTTTGGTAATGGGGATGAATGCAAGTAGGGATAAAGAAAACCGGCAAGATGTGGTTGTAATTTACTGGGGAAAGCTGGCAAAGGAACCAAGGTATTGAGAGAAAATAACTAGAGAGGAAAAGGTAATAGAGTGGGATGAGGCCAAGAAGACATCTGGACTGCAGGTTAGAGACTGCTTTCCTTACTAGCGATTGGTAACAGAGTATAGGCAAAGAGAAAGAGATACAGGAATTTTAATGTGAAAACCTACTCTGATAGAGTTTTTAGTTGAATCTAGAATGTAAGCTGCTGTTTAAAAAGGGATATTATGCAATGACCCCCCATTAACATTCCAAAACGTGCACGCTGATTGGTCAGCATGCCCGTTGTAAGTCTGACTTATACTAATGGAAAAGATCCAGTCGCCTGGACTTTTTCCATTAGTATAAGTCTTGATTTTTTTGTGTTTTTGGTAGCAACGGAGAACGGAAGAGCTCCGTTGCTGTAATCTCTCTATGTTAAACTCGTTTACCATAGCGAGATATCTTTAAAAAAAAGCAACGGAGATCTTCCTTTCTCCGTTGCTTTTTTTAAAGATATCTCGCTATGTTAAACTTGTTTAACATAGGAAGATGGCTTTAAAAATGTAAACAGAGATCTTCCTTTTTCCGTTGCTTTTTTTAAAGCTATCTCGCTATGTTAAACTTTTTTAACATAGCGAGACAGTTTTAAAAAAGCAACAGAGATCTTCCTTTTTTCTGTTACTTCCACACACAGCTCTGATGTACTGCGTAAACATATGCATGCGCAATACATCAGAACTGCCGCAGAATACTGGACAGCTGCGTAAGGGCAGCACGGAGGCATTATACAATGCCATTATTTAAGAAAAGTAAGTATTTTTTTTCTTAAATATTGTCATTGTATAATAGCAATAACCCACTTCTGGGTGTGGGTAATGGTGGATTTACCCACGGTTGTCTTTGTTTGGCCACTCGGGCTTTGCCCTCGTGACCAAACCACACCAACCGTGGGTAAATCCAGCATTACCCACACCAAGGCGTGGGTTATTGCTTAAGTAGGGCATATAAAATATTGCATGATAACTGTAAGAATCAGTCAGAGGAGGTTAGAAAGGTGTGGGAAAAGAGACTAGAAAAGCAGTTTACAAAAGAACAATGGGAGGGCTTGTGTGGCTCCCAAGTATGTAACAAAGTCCAGAAAGTTTAGGAAATTTGCTTGATGTGTTTGCATGGGTATTTTTATACCCTGAACAGACTTCAGAGGGTTTTTCCTCAGGTAGAGAGCAAACGTTGGAGGTGTGATAGAAAAGAAAGTGCAACCGGAAACATATGTCTTGAGAGTGTAATGAGATGGAAAATTTAAAAAAATTCCCCACAAGAATACTCTGTTAGAAATACTGGGTGAGCAAATGGCTGCAACTAATGGATTCTTTTGAGTTGGGATGCGGGATCTGCATAGTAGTGCCTTATTAAGTTTAATTCTGTTGGCTGCCAAAAAAGCAATTACTAGAAAATAGAAGTCAAAGTCGAAACCAACTGTATTCAAAGTATTGAATAATATAAAAGAGGCAAAAGAACTGGAAAGGGGATCTTTAAATTATATAGAAATACATGGAAATTGTGGGAACAGTACATGCAGAATAATGTTCTGGAGGAGTGAGGTTTAAGGGAAGGCAGGAATTCAACAATTTGTAATGTTAGACTGATGATAAATGCAAATGATGAAAAGATATGTGATGTATAATGCATGTAAATGGAAAATATTAATATGTTATGATTTCTTTTTTTGTTAATGTATGTTTGCCTGTGTCTTGAGTGATAATTTTAATAAAGGTGTTTAAAAAGGGGTGCATGTTTCATTGAAACAAGGCATCTTTGAGAATTCATCTTGCTGCTTTACTTCAGCTTTCAAGTGTACAGCAGTTTAGCATGTGTTGGTCTCCAGCTGTGTATGACATTTCGAGCACAGAATCTATGTGAAGAATATGAAACTCAGTGTGTGCTTAATTGGCCAGTTTGGTTTGGCTTCAGCATAATAAAAACGTTTGGTTATGCAAAGCTTTTAATTGCTTTGGAGTAGGACTTCAGAGACTGTTCTTTTTAATAAAGTCATGTTTTACCTCATGTTTGTGGCACAGTATCGAATGCTGAGTTGTGATTTTTGCATATGTTGTACATAATGCCTCATTAACTAAAATGTTGTATTGGATTCAGGCAGGATTGATGTGTGCCTTATATTTATACCTATTAAAGTCTATAAAGCAGACGTTTTCCATTCGTTAATCTAAAAATGAAATGGAAATGGCTGAAGGAAAAAAAAAAGATTTGAAATCTACAATTTAGAAGTTTTTACTTGTGCTTTAAAGAGATGTGAACAGTTGCAGAAGTTTTATATATATATATATATATATATATATATATATATATATATATATATATATATATGTGTGTATGCTTTTCTTAAATGTGTATCAAATGTAAGTGATTTGCTTCATTTTGATTCACACACAGAAAAACATTCCAAAGTAGCCAATATGGTCCGTTTCCAAGCAGAGTAGATATGACTGTGTTTTCTTTCTAGTCCTTAAAGCGTAAAACAACAAAAAACATTTTTTTAAACTATAGCTAGTATATATTTTTGGAGCCAATTTTTATCTAAACTAGAATATTTTTATGAACAGTTCACTACTTGTCATAAGTAGATGTCATCTGAAATGTTCAAGTTTTCTGTTACAGCATAAAGATCACAAACAAAATATATATTTCCTGTAATTAAAGGCCACATATAACCAATACTTCATTCCACAGGCATCAACCTACAGTAGAAATCAGTGTAAAAATGCATTTAATTTGAAAATAAAAAATGCGGCACAGCTTATGAAAATGTACATCTTTACTATCAAGGTCATTGTTTCTTTCAAATTTTAGTCTTTATAACCCGGAGCCATTTCTTTTGAACTTTTATAACTGGAGATTTATTGTCACCAAAGTTTACATTTCCCTGGTGGCCAGAGTGTATTAGCCTTTGTATTCTACCCTTTATGCTAATTTATAATTTTGCTTTCTCAGTCTCTTTGTCTCTACCTGTCATTTGTTCTCATGAATGTCTCTGTAGATTCCCTATCCAGCACTCATTTTGGTGCTCCATTTCATGGGGTCACATCCACGTCTGCAGATAAATATATTTGCAGATCAAGGAGTAGTTGGCCCTCACAATCTTCTGTGTCTGCTGGTTCCCATGTTTCCCCAGTCTTTCCTGCTCAGAGTGACACATTCTTATTTTCCAAACATTATCTTGTGTATTCATTCATCTTCCTGTTGTAGCTTCTGGCATCCAGTGAAAAGTGCTCCACTTTGATTACATCATTTCTCCCTCCATCCTGCACATTCTGGTAGTTTCTCTCTGGACTTGTTCTAGCAGTCTGACAGCCCTTTTAATGTAGAAATTCAGAACTGTAGATATTATTTAAGGAACTTTGGCAGCCATCGTGCTACCCGTAATAGTTTATTCTTCATGTACATTTTGAGAGAAGAAAGATGGCTCCTCAGATTTTTGTGGAATGAAAGCCTGAGAGATTGTGCAGTCCCTAACTTTGAGCTCAGGCCCTAGGCAAAAAAGACACCTTAATGCCTGTCTTTGTAGGAAATTTGCCTAACGGAGGCAAATTTACCTCTCTTAGATGGTATTAACAAATGTTTGGATGTAATACCCAGAAAAATCTAAAGATCCCTGGTGGGTGGTGCACTGGTGCAGAGGTTAGAGTTGTCACCTCACAGCAAAAGGTTCTCAGGTTCGATTCTCTGCTAGGGTGCCTTCTCTATGGAGTCTGCATGTCCTCTCTGCATTCCCGTGGGTTTCCTCTTGGTGCTCCAGTTTCCTTCCACATTCCAAAGATATGCATCTGAAGTGTTTCTCCCTGGGCCTCCGCTAAAAATGGGTTCTGTCCCAGTTGGAATTTCCCAGTAAACAAATATTAAATAAAATAAATAAGTAAGTAAATGAGGAAGGCTCTCCAGTGGGCTACTTAGCTGGTAGTGGCAATCTGTATCCTTTCATTTAGTTAACAGGCCGAGGAAAGAATGATGGTTAACAGACCGAGGAAAGAATGACAGCTTGCTTCCTGAACTGGCGGGAAGAAAGGACTGACAATTTTGCTGCCTGTACATCCCTTATGTAGCTAGCCCTTGTGCCTAGATCTAAGATCAGATGTATAATGTGTGAGAAAGGAACAGCTCAGCTTTCGCATACTGACTGGACATATGGTGTCTGTGGCAGAATACATCTTGTTGGTCAGCATTACTACAGCAGTGATCTATTTGAACACCTAATATCAGGGTCATTTCTTGCACAACTTTGCTTTCTTCTCTGAGCTAATGTCCAACAACTCACACTTTTCCTGAGACTATTACTAACTTGCTTGCTGACAAATTCTGCTTCATTTTCTTCCCCACAAAACCAACCTTCAGTTCCCTCTCAGTTACCCACCTAACTCCAACTCCCCCATTATCTCTTTTGATCAAGTTCTGTCATCTCCATCAAAAAACAAGAAATACACTTCCATGAATCTGGAGTGTGTGCCTGGTGGACAGTGTGCCTGGTTGCTTCTTCGTAAGCACTAAAGATAGTTTTACTCAACCCCTCCTTAACCCATTTAATCTCACTCTCTGTACTGGTTACATATCTGCTGCTTGGAGAACTGCCTTAGAGTTTCCACTACACCAGAGTTATCCCACCACAGACCCGGGTAATCACAGATTTTCAACTACTATACTAACTTTCTGGCATTTGGGTAGTAGTGCTTTGCTACTCTCTTCAGGCAGTCTACTAAAGCTCCCTGGGGTAGAACTTTACTAGCATTCGGATAGTAGTACCCTGCTGCCTTCCTCTGGCAGTCAACTAAAGCTCAGAGTCCCTTCCACTCTCTGCCTGTCTGTGGGTGTGAAACACCAATCATCTGGCAGGGCAGGGACTGCCTTACACATCCACAGATCCTTTCATTTCTTTCTGTTCTGCAGTAAGAGAAGAATCTTTTGAAAGACACTCCTCACCCTGGATTTCTTCAGCTGCTGAGCTCATATAAAAACCCTTTTAGGTTTTATTTCTTCCCTCTGCTTTTTGTATTAGTGCTTGAGTAGTGTATTCTGCTGGTTTGACTTTTTTTTATTGGAAATTTGTGTATGCCTGCACAGAGTAAGGCTTAAACTTTTTATGATGAACTGATGGTTGGTTTCTGGGGATTGTTAACCCTTGAAATGTTTTTATGGCCATTTGTGGATGCTTAATTGAGTTTCTATACTCAGGCTATTTTACTACATTTCCTCTTTTTACTTTGTACTTCCAGAGCTGCAAGTTGATCACTCCTGTTGTTTATGTTAATTAGATGCTTCATTTAGACGTTTTGACAGGAAAACTTGCTGATTGTGCAGTTTTTTTTTCTTTGGGTTTATTACTATTGTAGATGCTTGTGTAGGATTATAGCATTTTAAATGATTTGTTTAGTTAATTTAACATTTTGTTGCCATTTTCGTATGCTAAACATTCCTGACAAAGATGTTTTTCATACTGTTATGCTTTATTTCTTGTCTAAAACTGGTTTATGGTGTTTTTTTACCATTTGGGGCAAAAATTAGCCTTTATAAAAATGGGGAGACTTATGCTCTGAACTGTGCTACTAAAATTACTGTCTTTTTATTCAGTGCAGTATTTTTCAGATTAGTATCCCTGCAGAAATTGCTAATTAGAGGGAGAATAGTGGAATTCCTTTATTTACCGGGTGACTGTGCAGCTATTATTTGGTATTGCTCTGGTTAGTTTTTTGTCCGTTGACTTGATGGACTTAGATGTGCCCCCCATCACCCCTTGTGCACCTAAAAACATAAAAGGAAATGAAGAAATATGCCTCAGCCTACAGCTTGTGACTTTGCAGCAACCTTGGTCAGGCTGTTGGACCACTTACCTTTTTATTCCTTCAGGTCCCTTGGTGTGGTGAAAGTGCCAAAACTATTCATGACACAAGGGTTAGACACATCCTCCAGTGGTGTACCATTGCCTGGTTCCAGTACAGGTGAAGCTGAACCATTAGATGCAGGGAAAGTTAGGGGTACAGAATTTATTGCCAGTGTTGATGCATCTCCCCTTGGGGATTCTCCCATTAGTGTTATCCATGAAAAAAAGAGACAGGAGTCCTACCATATACAGGGCAGCAGTCTCCCAACGTTTTTTTTTCACCTGACCTGGTGGCTATGCCCAGATCTATTATTCAGGCCACTGATTACAGGTTGCAAACAAGGGTTATGAGTATTACCGTTGCTCCAACTCCTGTTCAACCTCTCAAGGATCCTGATTTTGTAGCAGGAATTCAGAATCTAAAGTGTTGGAAGTGTTAACAGTCTGACCAGTTTCTAATGAGTAAGAACAGGTTCAGAAATGCACACAGATTGTTTCCCCCCAAATGCTGGCTAGGTTTATGGATGTATTCAGTTAGGAACAATTTTCAGATCAACAGTGTATGTGATCTTTTGGAGGATGGAGCCCCAAATGTGGCAACTTTCTCGCATTGTTCCCAGAGTTGGAGGATGTTTTTCAGAAAGTTTGCAGTTCTCTGCGGAATGACCCTGCTGAAAAAGTTTTTTAATAAAGTCCGGGTGTCCCTGGCCATGCCTGTCCTGTATGACCCTTTGTTTGCAAACCTTGCTTGTGTGCCCCTGCGACCTTTTCCAATAAAAAGACCATGTTGTCTTCAAACCCAGTCCCTAAAGATAAACTAGTCAAGTGCCTAGAATCTCAGAAAAAGAAGCTGGTGCAGTCCAGCACATTATCTTTTAAAGTGGTTAAGTGCCAGTGTTTTATCTGGAAGCTTGAGCATAGGTGTATGTATAGTTTAGATGACTTTACTGCATCATTAAGTGCCAAGCAGAAAGGCTATGCAAAAGAGATTGTTTCCAGTGTTTCTCAAGTGTCTAAACATGCTTTAAATAGTGCCTCAGTGGGGCTAGTGCTCCTTCTAGAAGTGCAGCTTGTCGGTTGTGGTAAGGAGGTTTGCTTGGTTGCACAACCAAAACTTTACTGATGAGTTGAAAATTGAGGTTATGATTGCTCTGCTTAATTCTGATTGTGTGTTTGGTACAGCAGCTAATCAGATCCTAAAGCATTGAAATGACAGAGGTAAACTGATGCAAGGAGGTGTCCAAAATATTCAATATTTGTAAGTTTCCCCAATAAACAGGATAGTTTTTGGTGGCCCAACAAACAGAAGTCCCAGCTGAACAAAGATCAAGGCATTAGAAGGAAATGGCAGAATGAGAACTCTGCTAAACCTAATAAGAGGGGTTTCTTTCCCAAAAGGCCAGCCCCACTTCCAGCTTATAACTATGCCGAGGCTTGGCTCCTGTCATTCCCAAGCTTCCCTCTGGGTGCCATGTCTTGGAAGTTAGCTTTCAACAAGATGGCCAGGCCATCAGTGTTATTTGAGAGATAGGTGCTTAACATTGTTGACAATTGACAGAGGTTACAGGTGGTAGTGGAAGGAACATCCACTTCCATTCAGGATGGGGCTCCCCCTCACCCACTGGATCAGTCTTTATTTCCTCCTGTACTCTGGCAAATGCAAGATTCAGGGGTCAAGTAGCTGATCCCTTCTTTACAGAGAATAAAAGGTTGCTACTCATGAATTTTCCTGGTCCCCAAAAATGAGCTGTCGTGGAGATTGGTGTTGGACCTGTCCTTCCGAATACTTTTGTCAAGCTCCCCAAATTCAGTATTCTAACCATGCAGACAGTACTTTCTCTCCTTCTAGAGCACTGCTTCATGATGACCCTGGACTTGAAGGATGCATATCATATCCCCATTGCTTATAGGGTAAGGAAATATGTGAGATTTGTTGTGTCTGGTTTGTTTTGTACTATCTATTCTCTGCATTGCCCTTTGGGCTGTCAACTGCACCTTGGTTGTTTACCAAATGCCTTGCTCCACTGTTGGACTCTTGGCATTCACATCTTTCCAAAACTGTAAAAAATCCACGAATATACGAAGCTCATCCAAAACAGCTTTATTGGCAAACAAACCACCGGTGCTCCACCACTGACCTAGGTTTCGTCCCAAAAGGTGTATTGGTTAATTAATTAATTAATTATTGTCAGTATATATTTTAACTGGTTCCACATACTCTGAAGAAGTCCTTTTGGGACGAAACCTAGGTCAGTGGTGGAGCACCGGTGGTTTGTTTGCCAGTAAAGCTGTTTTGGATGAGCTTCGTATATTCGTGGATTTTTTACAGTTTTGTGTTGGTTCTTTTGGTTTGTCACATCTTTCCAAACATGGATGACTTGGTGATCTGTGCAGAGTCTGTAGCCAGATGTATGGAATCACTGGAGAAGGTCTCAACCTTACTCTACCAGCTATGGTTCAAGTTGAAACTTCAGACATCATGCCTTACACCTTCGCAAAGATTCATCTTCTTGGGGTGCTTAATTGACAAAGGTAAAGAAAGGCCTTTCTTCCTGAAGACAAGGTCTTGTCCTAACAGACAGTGTTTCAAGAATTCTCTAGGAGGAACACCTCCTCGGCAGGAGAATTCCTAAACATTCTTGAATGGATGATGTCCATAATTATCATACCAACACTAGCCTGCATCCACATGAGAAAAATTCAGCAGTTTGTACGAAAGTGTTGGACCCAGCACCTACATTCCACTCAGTCCCAGTTGCCAGTGTTGTCCTTTGTCAGATGAGTTACAGTGTTGGAGAGCATAACTGAGTATCAATACAGGACTTTCCTTCTTCTTACCTCTTCCTGCACAATCTGTCCAGTTAGATTTGTCTGACTTAGCTTGGGGAGCTGTGACAATGAGAGTGAAAGTGCAGGCCATTTGGAGGCCCAAGGATGCGCGGAAGCACATCAATGTCAAAGAAATGTTGGAAGTGATCCCCATCTGGAAAGTCCTCCACCACTTATGGACTCCTTTTGCGGCTACAGACAACACCACAATGATGTGGTACTTCAACAAACAAGAGTGTACAAGGTAATACCATCTGTGTCAGTTGGCAGTGATGACCTAGGAGCTGGCTGTATAGCATTTTCTGACTCTTCAGGCATCATACATCCAGTCAGAGCAGAACATTGTGACAGAAGAACTATGCAGATCCTGGGCAAACCCACAAGAGTTGCTGATGAAGGCAGTGGTGATCCAAGATCTAGACCAGATGTAGGAATGCCTCTGAGATCTCTTTGTTTCCTTTCCAAACAGAGAGCTGGAGAAATTCTGTTTCAGATACTGTTGCAGCCATGCTTGGAAGACAGCTGCATTATCATTCCCTTAGATGGGAATGTTCCTTTATGCTTTTTCCACCATTTTCACTGATTTCGCAAGGTACTGCTTTTCAGAAAGAAATGCCAAAGATCATTGTGGTGGCCTCCTGTTGGCCCAGGCAATCTTGGTTCTCCCTTCTAATGCTATTGGCCAAGGGCACTTAACTTCCTCACACTCTGAATTTGCTGACACTGTCTCAGGGGTGACTGATGCATCCCAGTTTGGAGTAACTACAACTAACGGCCCTTAATGATTTAGTCTTGACTCCATTTATTTCATGAGGATGTGCAGCAGGTGTTAAAGGAGACCAGAAAACCTGCTACGTAGATAATCTTACCCAGCTTGAAAGACCTCAAAAATTTCAGGTCAAGAACATTACTGGTTTAAACTTGCTAATGTATGCTGATAGATTAAATGGACTGTCATCATATTCTGTATTATACATGCTGCATCCTGTAATCTGTGCTGGGCATTCTCAGCCAAGATAGATTCCACCCTATCTGATCTTCTAAAACTCCACAAAACAAATAGCATAACAAGCAGCCCCCCCATATCAGTCCATGGGATCTATATCACATAGTCAAAGAGTCAAAATTTCAACTATGTAAACATTGAACCCAAAAGTTCGAAAACTGAATACTCTGAACAGAGATTTCTTTTCCCAGGAAACACAAACACTAAATGCTGTTTCTAATGTGGGGGGCATTGCTCCACACCCCCTACTTAAACATACCAACTCCGAGATCGCACCACAGTGGAGTAAATAGCAAAGCCTCGGAACTGGCCCATCGAATTCTTTCCCTGGGAAAGAATTTGACTTTGAACTTCCCAGTTTGATGTTGTGGTGTTCGGACTTGTGAGCGTTTGGATTTCTGATATACACCCCAGTCCATGACCTTTACCAAAACATAAATAGAATATGCTGGTGTAGTAGACTCCTAACCAAACAAATATCTGCTTATGGATTAAGCCTCCTCTTCACATCAGTGCAACATTCAGAACTGCTCTGGACAGTTAAATGGGCAGTCCTAAATTCACTCCTAGGCTGTGTAGCATGACACTCCTTAATAAAGGAGTCTAATTTATCCATTTATTCTTGGACTTTGCTTGCTAGTCTTTTTAGTGCTGTTCTGTATCTCGTGCCTTGTTTAGACACATGAACAACATCCATAATTCTATCTTTTTTGCTAGACTTGTGCACCAGCTGGCTGAGTCTCTTGTGATCAGAGACTTCAATCACCTTTTATTCCTTTTGTTCTTTGGAGCTCAGAATTTTCCATTGTACTCTAGGTAGGCTCCCCCCTCCTCCATAAATGTAACCCTGTCTCTCTTTCACACATTTAGTTTCTCACGCCATCTCTCATTCTCCTTCCTTGGGCTGATGTAATGTACCATTCCATGAGAGAACTCCTACTTCTTGTATGTTAACTGCCAGAGAGCTTAGCCTTGGTTCTGACTATGGCCACCCCATCCACCCTCTTCATGAGGTGGTCTTCCTTCCCCTCTCTGACTTTGCATTAGATGCTTTTCCTTACATAACTCACTACTCTCTCTCTCCCACAACTTTGTGTCATTCCTACCACCTATATCATGACTCTGCATATGTCCCACCCCAGTTGTCATTTGCCTGTGTTTCTGTGGTGCCAGCATTTTTCACTGTCCTATAATGCATCAGTGCTTGTATCTCCTAGTCTTCTTTCCCAGACTGCATCTACTGCATGATCAAACTACCTAGCTGTGCTCCGAATTAGCATTATTTTTCTTTGCTATTTTCTGTGATCATTTTCTTCCAACTTGCACTTGATTAGGCATATCCCATTTCTTCTTCTTTGATGCCTGCTTCTGTTTCTGTCCTGGTTTAAAGGTATGATCATGGAGATGTTCTTTGTATCTCAGGTCTGACCACCACTGTCCCTTCTGGGCTAAGATCAAGCCTGCCCTTACCTCATATGCCACCTGGTACCACAATGTGATGTCACACAGTATACTAAGTATCTTGACAGTTGTATAGTTAATTTACAATTAAGATGGATATTATTAAAGACAATCGAAGACTATGATGCAGATGATGTGGGATTAAATAATAGTCTAGTCAATGGGGGAAATGAAAGGGAGAATTAGAGTGAGTGATTGACTTGACACTTGCCTATTGGGGAAGAAGTAGGATGGAGGCAGTCCAGTCCACTGCAGGGCTGACGCTTCCTGGCGGGAGAAAGGAAGTGCCGGCACTTCCTGGAGAGAGAGGTGTACAGTATGTAGTGCATGGGCCATGGATGTCTGCTTGGCTCTGCCAAAGTGCATCTGGTTTGTAACTGTCATAGAGCTTGAGTGGGAACATGAACATGGTCACAGGGGAAGGCATGGAAAGTCTGATCTGATATTGTTAATCCTCGTTCATTCCTTACGTATGGGTATTGGTTCCGAGCTCGGAACCGAGCCGGCCATTTTCCAATCTCGCGTCAGCTTCAAACTTCCAGGCTAAACTCTTACCCACAATTCCCCTCTCCCTGTTACTTCAGATTTCGTTTGCCGTGTTGCCATCCAGTCGTGTCAAGCTACTTCTCTTGAGCTAAGTACAGTCAATTGTTGTTTAATTGCTGTACAAATTACTTTTCTGTCAGAAAAGTTGATTTTTTATTGTCTCTTGCCCTATCTCATCTAGTGTTCATAATTTCCTCTGGTTCTTTTTTTCTGTCCTTTACTTACCCTTTTTACTGCAAGGTAATTTCTTCTTACCATTGTTGGTAATCCCTTTCCTTTTCTCTTTCATACCTTCAGGTACTCTGTTGTACCATTGTTGGTACTTTTCTATTTATTAATATAACAGATAAAAAGGGTAGTCCAGGGTTTAAGTGGTGTTCTGATTGTGGACACAAACTGCCTACTTCTGATGCAAACTCTTTATGTGTTTATTATTTGGGAGCTTCCCATTTATCTGTTGAACCACCTTGTAATATATGTGAAAACTTTTCTAATAGAACTTTGTTAGAAAGGAAAAATAAACTGTTTCTGAAGGACTTCTAAAAACTCCCTTTTCAGACGCTATTTCTGGGCCAGAGGTTTCAACCCCTCCCAAAGCCCATAAGAAAATGGACGTTTCTACTAAGGCTAAATCCTTGCCTTCGTCCCCAGCTGGGGACTTTCACCAACCAAAATCTAAAAAGGCTAAAATTTCAACTCTGGAGCTCTCTGTCAGCCCCAGTGCTTTCAGTTCCCAGACCTTTGGCACCAAGGCCTTCCGCTCCACAAGTGATTTCGTCTCCGTCCTCTCCTGCAGCCTTCTACACATCAGCACCGAGGGGCTCCTCGGTTCAGACCTTTACCGTTCAGTCGGTGCAGACCTTGGCCCCGTCGGCTCCGAGATCTTCCACGGAACTGAGGCCTTTATTAATGACTCCAGTTTTGTCGGTTCCAGTTTCGGCACCGATCCCTGTGTCGGTGCAGGCAATCACATCGGCACCGATGTAGTTCAGTCTTTCTCAGCACCATTGTCCTCGGTGTGATCAGATGAGATGGGCCTCTTTTGTGGACAGGCCTGTTTCTCCCTCAGTCTCTGTGAGGTCCACTAGAAGTCTTTCTGAACATGATGTGTTGCATCTTGTGGACCAGGCATTCTTGGCCAAAGGTATTCCACCCCCCAGGAACTATCCTTCCTTGGGAGGTGATCACCCATCTTGAAAGACACCTTCTTATTCTCCTCCTTCATTGCCTTTGAAGTCCATGGGTATAGTACAGTCTTCCCCTTCTGTGGTTCCTTTTATGGATCTCACTAAGGAACCGCAGTTGCCTTCGTGGCAGGAAAGTTTTGCTATGACCCAGGATGTCAGCTGTGATACGCATAGCTTGCTGCTCCATAGCCATCCAGGGACTCCGAGTCGGCAGGCTGAGCCACTTAGGGGTGCAGTGTTCCCTGTCCTTGACATACACTCCTCTCCAGGTGGACCAGCATTCCAACTGATGGAGAAGGCTTTCGCTGCTGCTGGTGATACCGGACTGTCTATACCTCCACCCTCTTCAGGTACACTGGTTTCACAAGTCGCACCTAGCGGGCACTGGGTGCAAGGGCCTCAGGACATATTCCCTCAGGAATCCCCTTTTCTGCTGTCTTCCCTAGCTTCTCCTGCAGAGGAGGTACACCAGAAAAGTCCGTGTAAGAGGAAGCACATGGACTCCACAGAGGAGTCTCTCACCGAAGACACAGATTTCGATGAGGGGGAAGGGTCCCCTCGGTCACCCTTTGAGGTATCCTTTGGCGATATCCTTGAAATCCTGAAACAGAGAGGTGACTGGCAGCCCTCTAATCCGACCCCTGAGGAATCTGTGTTCCTGCAGGCTTTTCGTGCCCAGCCCCCTACCTCTTGGGTTACTCCACCTGCCGATGAACTTGTCAAGTTCATCGTGCAGCATGCCTGGAAGGCCCGTGATACTGTTGAAGCTATTCCCCGGAGGCCGGATAAGATCTTGGCCCCTCCTGCTTCAGACCCCCATTGGTCCAAAGGTCTTCCTGTAGATGCTTTGGAGGTGGCGGCCGCAACAAAAAAGGATCTCGCAGAAGAAGAAGAAAGCCAGACTGTCCATCCACCTAACAGAGAGCCCTGGGCCCTGGACAGAATACGGAAGTGCACCTTTGCTTCAGCGACTTTTGCTATCAGGTCCCTGAATTATATGGCACATTTTACCAGGCTTCAAAGGGATCTGGTTTCTGAGCTGTCTGAAACCTTGGCTGGTGCAGTGTCTGATGAGGTCCTTGACAAAGTGGCTTCTCAGCTGGCCACCATTGAGTCTATATCTAACTCCTCTATGTGATTGATATCTCACACATCAGAAGGAGCAGCTAGAGTGGCGGGTTCAGCTGCCGTCTTGAGACGACATGCCAGGATGCACTTGTGCAACTTTGCGGAAACTTTTAAGTCTTTCTTTCGTAATGCCTCCATTTAGCCCTCCTTGATGTTTGGACCGAAAGTTAAAAGCACACTGACCAGATGTGAACAAGACGTTAAGACCCTTTCTGCCATAGGTGTCCATTATTCTTCCCCTCAATGTGCTTTCTCCTGAAACCAAAAGAGTGGGAAGATATGGTTCAAGAAATCTCAGGGTCCTTTCCGTGACACACAGGCCGAGTTCTCCCCCAGAGGCAGAGGGGGAAACTCACAGGGAAGATGCCCCTTTTGGGGCAGAGGGGGACCACGTAACCAGGGTTCCAGAGATTCTTTCCCTGGACAATCCTACCAGTGCTCCTGAAGAGCGGTCCAACTCCTTTCCTGTGAAGGTGGTTGGGGGACGTTTCTCCTTGTACCCTTCTGCCTGGCTAACCATCACCACCGATTCTTGGGTACAAAGGATCATAACCAGAGGCTATCATATCCCCTTTGATCTTTGTCCTGTCCCTTCAAAAAACCTTCCCAATGTTCCACCCAGTCAAAGGGAAGAAGCAGCACTAGAGACAGAAAAGCTGCTAAGAAAAAGAGTCATCCAAATAGTCCCTCCAGACCAGATAGGATCCGGATCCTACTCAAGCCTATTTTTGGTGCCAAAGAAAACCAGGGAGACCAATTTTGGATCTCAGTGTATTGAACAAGTTTGTGAGAGTACAAAAATTCTGGATGGTCACTATACAGTCTATCCTCCCACTTTTGGAAAAAGACAATTGGATGTGCTCGATAGATCTTCAAGATGCATACTACCACATAAAGGTGGAAAGGCCATCACAAAGATTTCTGTGCTTCCGTGTGGGCGCCAGTCACTACCAGTTCAGAGTACTGCCCTTCGAACTCTCTACAGCCCCCAGAGTGTTCACAAAGTGCATGGCAGTTGTCACAGCTCACTTGCGACTTCAAGGATTCCAGGTGTTTCCATACCTAGACTGGCTCATTTCTGCCCCCACCAGACATCTACTAGAAAAAGCCCTGGCATACTCTCTCCTCACTGCTCAAAGGCTAGGCATAACTATAAATTGGCAGAAATCCGATCTCACCTCATCTCAATCGACAGAATTCATAGGGGTTATCCTATTCCAGAGCACAGCATTTTAAGGATAAAGGAACAACTAATCCACAGCTCACTCGGTCCTACAGCTGTTGGGTTCCATGGCAGCCTCCATCACCATTGTTCCCCTGGCCAGGTTTCACATGAGGCTTCTACAATGGCTACTGCTCATCCAATGGTATCCTTTTCAGCATCCTCTTTCAGCCATGATTCGAGTAACCCACAGGTGCAAACAGGACTTAAATTGGTGGATGTCACACAATCTGTCTCAATGGTCTCGCTCCCTTTCCCCCCAGCAACCCAAGGCCACAGTGACCACGGACGCCTCCCTGATGGTGTGGGGGGGCTATGTCAGGGACAGACAGTGCAAGGCACTTGGTCCCAACTGGAGGCCCATCCTCATATAATGTTCTAGAGCTGAGGGCGGTGCTTCTGGCGTTGCAAGCATTCCATCCCTTGCTGCCATCTGGGACAATTGTGATTCAATCAGACAACATGGCGGTTGTCTGGTACATCAACAAGCAAGGTGGAACCAAATCTTACCCCCTTTGTCAAGAGGCCATGAGGATATGGCAATGGGTGATGGCTACCAACCGTTTTCTTCTAGCAACGCACATCCCCGGGATTTCCAACGTGATAGCAGACAGACTCAGCAGGTGCATTCTGCAACCTCACGAGTAGTCCCTGAATCCCTTGATAGCAGTGGAGATCTCCCACCACTGGGGCCGTCCTTGCTGCGACCTCTTTGCATCCCTGGCCAACTACAAATGCAGCAACTACTTCGCCCTGATTCCCCCTCCGGGACAGTCTCCCGGGGATGCTCTAGTCCATGACTGGCCCTCGCGTCTTCTCTACGCATTTCCGCCCTTTCCTCTCATTCCCTAGTTTCTGAAGAAAGCCTGGTGGTTGAAGAGCAAGATGATCCTCATAACACCATATTCGCCACGACAGATTTGGTTCCCATTCCTTTGGCCTCACCTACTAGAACGACCATGGATCCTCCATCCAATCCCAGAGTTGATCTCACACCCACAGAACCCGATTCATCCCAACCTGAACAACCTGAAGCTTACGGCTTGGCTACTGCAATTCCCTTGATTGCCAGGAAAAATTATCTTTCTTTACCTGTGCGTGATATTCTCATTGCTTCTCATAAGTCCTCCACTAGAATTACTTATCTGAGCAAGTGGAAAAGATTTACCTGTTGGCTGAAAGATAAACAAGTAGACCCCTTTTCAGCACCAGTGTGTCGATAATATTAGACTATCTGGCCGACCTGTTTCAATCGGATGTGTCGGCCTCTACCATTAGAGTTCATTTGGCTGCAATTTCTAATTTTCATGAGGGTGTCCAAGATTCCTCTCTTATGTCCCATAAATTGTGCAAGACCTCCATAAAAGGTGTGAATCATCTGAAGCCACCTTTTAGAGAACCTATTCAACCATGGGATTTATCACTAGTTCTACAAGCTTTGACAATGGCACCTTTTGAACCAGCCTCTTATTGCGACCTCAAGTATTTGTCATGGAAAACCTTGTTTCTGGTCGCTATTACTTCTGCCAGACATATTTCTGAATTTCAAGCTTTATGTATCAAGAGTCCATACTTGATTTTTCATAGAGATAGAGTGTCTCTGAGAACTAATCCATCATTTCTGCCTAAAGTGATCTCTGAAATGTCCATTAATCAAGCCACTGAATTGTCAGTTTTCTTTCCCAACCATTCAAACAGAGGAGAGTATTGCCTACATACCTTTGATATACACAGGCAAATCCATTTTTACCTCAACAGGACTAAACCTTTATCGTAAATCTGACCAGTTATTCTTGGCCTTTTCTTGCTCTAGATTAGGATTGGCTGTTGCTAAGGTCACATTAGTTAGATGGTTGAAGGACTGCGTGACCTTTATTTACACACAACGTAATATCTTGTTGCCTACTACCATGAAAGCTCATTCAACTAGGTCGGTGGCAACTTCTGCTGCCTTCCATGCCAGAGCTTCTTTACATGACATCTGTGCAGCCGCAACTTGGGCTACGCCTCATACCTTCATCAATCATTACAAATTGGATTTGGCCTCCAGGGGAAGAGCATCTTTCGGTTCTATGGTGCTCAGGAATGTCCTTCCATGAGAGCCTCCCAGGAATAGAGGTAGCTGGGGACTCTGTCCCATACGTAAGGAATGAATGAGGATTAACAATATCAGATAAAGAAGTTAGGTCTTACCATAACGTTCCATCTGTATTGTTGATCCTCGTTCAGTCATTACGACCCTCCCTCCTTCCCCCTCCTGTGGTTTCTAGTGGATCTCACCATCCAGTTCCCTTAGGTTATTTGACCAGAGGTAGCCTCTACTTTCTTTAACTTGAACTCAATCTGAGGTAACAGAGAGAGGGGGATTGTGGGTAAGAGTTTAGCTCGATAGTTTGAAGCTGACACGAGCTTGGAAAATGGCCGGCTCGGTTCCGAGCTTGGAACCGATACCCATATGTAAGGAATGAACGAGGATCAACAATACAAATGGAACGTTATGATAAGACATAACTTCTTTTTATCTGCAAAGCAGCATGGATACTGGACCCAGCCACAGTACTACAACTGCATTATGGACACTTAATGGAGAACTTCCTCACTAGCATGGATAGAGGTCATCTTCATAGTACTGTATTCATTATACTCAGAAAATCAGTTGACGTGGTTAGTCACCATATTCTTAATAAGTCTCTTGTTACTGGGTACTGGCATAAGTCCAAAAAGCCACTGTTTGATTCAGAAATGTTTCTCTGCAGTTGAAAATTTTGTGTGAAAATAGACTGTTCCATCTGTAACCATGCATCCCTTCTCAAGAGTCCCTTCATGGATCTACACTTTCTGCACTTCTCTTTTCTCTCTTTACATAAACAAACTCCCAGCAGTTTACCCATAACTTCCTATTCTGCTTTATGCAGATGTCATGGTAATGTAGAAGACAGGAACCTCAAATGATTTTTCTCTCTGACTATAACTGGTTTAGGTGTTTAAAACTGATCCATAAAAAATTGTGCTGCTTTGACACTGTTTTAAAACTTTCCCAAGTGGTATATGACTGGACTGTCCTTAATCACTATCAAAAGCCCCCTTAAAAATCACAAAAGCCTTTAAATGCCTAGGACTATAGTTAGACCAAAGACTTAGTTTACAATACTATTTCCAGTAATCCTGCAATTTGTAGTTAACTCATGCCGTGTGTACACACATGGTATTGGAAGATTTCATACTACTTTTTATCCCATTATCCCATTATCCCATTGTGAAAGGGATTCTACTACCTCACTTAAAAAACACTGTCCCTATCATTGTCTAAGCTTAAAAGGAGAATAAGAATTTGCTGGAAAGTACATTAAACACAGTTTGCTGCTTCATTACTCTTCCCCACTAAAATGAACCTTACTGTACAGTTTTCAAAAAGCTAGCTGGCTCTGCCTGCATCGAAGATCAGAACTCCTTTTCATTTGTTTCCTTTTCTGATCTGATCAAAGCAAGAGATTATGTACTCCAGTTATGCTCCCACCTGGGCATTACAGTCAATCTCAACAAATTTCAGCTAGAACTAACTCAAGTGCTAGAATTTATAGGAGTTTGGTCAACACTGTATTAGTGACAGCCTTTCTTCCCCAGCCAAGGGTACAAACTATTCGGTTCCAAGTCAAAAAGATTTTTCAAAATTCTTTACTGTCAGCCTGACTGATTCTACAGGCTTTAGGGTCAATGTCTGCTGCCATCATTCTTGTTCATAGGTAGGTTCTAGGCTATTGGCTCAAGGGCCTACATAAGCCTAGCTAGCAAGGTACCATAGCTTACGCCACCCAAGAAAGTTATTTTCCTGTGCCACTGTCCAGCAGAGACACAGAAGTGATCCCCGGGGTGTATTTCCTATTTCCCATCCACTCATCAAGATTTTTCTTGAAGAGTGCTAATGAAGAACTTTGCTTGACATAGATGGGTAGCTTGTTCCAGAGTATAGGAAGTCTCTGGGACAGGAATCTATCCCTCCAGCGTGTCCTGTTTATTGTGGTGACAAGGTTTAGGTCCTGAGAGCATGTAGCTTGGAGGGATTGGGATTTCTTTAGGTGTAGCATGTCCAACAGCTCTGGGTTTGACATAGCTTTATATGTTAGGCAAAGATCACCTCGGAGCAGGCGATATGCTATGGAGTAAAGCTGGAATTTTTTGAAGCGGTCAGTGTAGGACATTTGTTTGAGGCCAGTAATCCTCTTTGTGAGGTACTGCTGTGGCCTTTCCAGCTGATGCAGATGTCTTGTGAGGTACATTCCAAAGGGGGCATTGTACTCTATAATGGGTCTAATGAGTGACGAGTAGAGGGGAACAATGACCTCTTTTTTCCTGGATGAGAACCCTTTTATGATGAGGTGTGCCACGTAGAAGGACTTCCTGACTACTGTGGCGATGTGACTATCAAAGGAGAGACTACTGTCCACCTGGGTCCCAAGGTCTCTTATCATGCATTCAGTGTTAAGTAGATTGCTGCCTATGTGGTAGTTCATGGGTACAGAGTTTTTACCAAACTGGATGACACTGCACTTTTTGGCGTTGAGCTTGAGGCCATGGCTCTGACACCAGGCATCTGTCTCAGTGAGACCCTTCTGTAGGATGTCCACATAATTTGGGGACTTGACTATGGCTCCTAGTTTGCAGTCATATGTGAACTTCGTCAGCCAGAGGCCTTCGGTGTTGGCCTGTACTTCAGAGAAGTAAATACCAAACAGGAGAGGTCCCAGGATGGAACCCTGTGGCACTCCACTTGTCACTGCTTTGAGGTCAGATTTGAAGTCTGCAACTTTTACAGTGTGGGTTCTGTCAGTGAGCCAGTTGGCAACCCATCTTGTGATGTTGGGATTTATACCTAGCTTAGTGAGTTTAGCTATAATTCCAGAATGGGGGATGGTGTCGAAAGCCTTGGCGAGGTCAAGATAGGCTGTGTGAACCATCTTATTCTCATCCACAGCTTTGATGACTGCCTCAAAGAAGTTGATCAGGTTCAGGCGGCATGATCTTCCTTTCACAAACCTGAACTGGGTGGGATTCAGAGTTCGGAGGTTACCAATGTCTTTGTTTATGATTTCCATGATGATACGTTCCATGGCCTTGCAGACCAGGCTCGTTAGGCTAATAGATCGATAGTTCCCGGGATCAGTGGTGGCTCCCCCTTTATGGAGTGGGATAACTGCTGCTGTGCGCCATTCAGTGGGCACAAAGCCTAATGCGAGGCTATTATTGAACATGGTGCTTAAGTGGGGAGCCAGTTCGTTCTGAAGTTCATGTAAAACACAGCCTGGGATGTTGTCCAGTCCCATGGATGCTGTGTTTTTGGCTTTAGAGAGTGCAGCTTTTACCTGCGTAAAATACCATATGAGAATTCTTCAATGGGCCCAAGCAACTCAGTGGTCCATCCTGTACCAGCTTTTGTCCACCCAGATCAAAAGAACTCCGGCATGCAAAAAGGCATCTCAGGTTGTGGATTTGCTCAGAACAGATTTTACAAGGCTGCCCTTTCATACTTCCTCAGCCCAAGCCCATAGTAACTGCAGACGCATCCCAATTTGGGTGGGTGGGGCACTTCTTGGGAAAGATAGTCCAAGGCTCCTGGTCCCCAGAAGAGGCCAACATGCATATCATTGTCCTAGAAATGAGAGCAGTGCTGGCCTTCCAAGACTCTCTCCCTTCAGGGACTATTGCAATTCAGACAATATGTCAGTAGTCTGGTACATCAACAAACAATGAGGAACCAAATCTTACCCCTTTTGTCAAGTAGCTCTGAGAGTGTGGCAATGGGCAGTCTCATCCAGTCAATTTCTGATAGCAATGCATATTCCAGGGCAATCCAACATGATAGCAGACAAGTTGGGCAGGTTCACCTTATTGCCTCATGAGTGGTCTCTTAAGTTTCTTCAGAAGACATCTCGATTGAAGAACACAATCATCCTCATTGCCCATTATTGGCCTTGTGAGATTTTGATCCCCTTCCTTTGGCTTCCTGTAGCTCATCCTCCCTGGATCCTGTATCCAATTCCAGACCTTCTGTCCCATCTGACAGACATGATTCACCCAGACATTTTGGGCCTAAAGTTGACCGCATGGTTTCTCCAGTTCCATTAATAGCTGGAAAACCCAGGCTGCCCTCCCCTGTCTGTCGCATCCTTTTGTCTTCCCACAAAGCTTCCACTAGGAAGATTTACAAAAGTAAATGGAAAAGATTTGTTGTTTGGGCATAACAGAAAGACACTGATCCCTTTTCAGCGCCAGTACCCAAGGTTCTTGAATTTTTGGCTATTTTTATTGAAGGGGCCAGGTCATCAACAGTTAAAGTACAATTGGCTGCTATTTCTAATTTTTATGTCCGAGTTGACAGTTTTTCCTAAGCTTCATTGTGACTCTGTTAGGCATTTATAAAAAGAATATTTTTACTGAAACCTCCCTTTAAAGATCCACCATGGGATTTGAATTTAGTGTTACAAGCCTTAACTCAGTCATAATTTGAACCAGCTGCAAAATGTGAATTAAAACTTTTAAGATGGAAAACAGTATTTTTGGTAGCCATTACATTGGCTAGGAGAGTTTCAGAACTGCAAGCCTCATCTTCTAAACTATCTTATTTGATTTTCAGTATCCATACGAACCAATCCATCTTTTCTCCCTAAGGTGGTGTCAGAATCCAACATTAATCTATCAATCAACCTTCCAGTCTTCTTCCCAAATTTCTCCAACAAAGAGAAATATATTTTACATTTGTTGGATGTTCACAGGCTATTGCGTTTCTGTCTGCATAGAACTTACAAATTCAGAAAATAAGATGAGTTATTTGTCTCTTTTTCAGAATTCAAGATTGGGAAAACCAATTACCAAAATAACTATCGAAGTGACTGATTAAATTTCTTTTGTCTACAATAAATTGGGTTTATCCTTGCCAAAACCCTTGAGAGCTTATTCAACTAAATCCATTGCAACCACTTCAGTATTTCTATCCAGAAATTCCATGGATGATATTTGTGCTGAAGCAACTTGGGCTAATCCTTGTACTTTGATTGCTCATTACAAAGTTGATCTGGGTTCTAGGGGAAGAACAGTCTTTGGGTCAACAGTATTGGAGGCCTGGAATATCCTTTCTTAGAGTCCACCCAGGATTCAGGTAGTTGAGGACTCTACTCCCCCCCCCCCCCCAAATGTTGAAGAATGAATGAAAATTGACAACATTAGATAAAGAAGTTATGTACTCACTGTAACATTCCATCTGTATTGTCCATTTTCATTCTTCCTCAACTCCCCTCCCTCCATCTCCCTACTTTTTCTTGTTTCTGACTTATGGAAGAATGATAGGAAACTGGAAGAACCCAAGTTCCTCCTTTTGAGCTCCAATTAGTGGGTTCTCATATAATAAGTATTTCTTGCATTGTTATTTAGCAATATAAAAAAGTAGCAAACAAGAACTGAGGTATGGAGGGGGACTACAGCACTGTGGGTAAGGGAGGAGCTCGAGAGTTTGCAGTAGTCATTAGCTGTAATAAAGCAGCCGAGATGGATCTGAGGATTGGATCTGAACCCACATGGACAACACAGATGGAACATTATGGTAAGTACATAACTTGTTTTTCTCAGTACTTAGACCCAGTGTCAGGGAATCCATTCCACCATCCATCAGAATCTTAAGCTGCTTGCCTAACGTCTGAACTAAACTCAAATCCCACCTGCAGAAGACTCAGTAACCAAAAAGTCACTTATTCTGGTCCATCAGGACAAGGATAAGTGCTGCTGCTTTTACAATAACTGGTTATACATATAGCATTTACTGTAGGCTCCTTCCTAACAGTACCAAGCCCTGACCTACATCAAACTATGTTCTTTGTGACTTTTTCTTCCTGCTTTGTACCACCCTTTTGTCCTTCACTTTTAAATATCCATCTAAACTTCCTTCACCTTCTCTTAAAGCACTCCTGATCCAGGGTAATCTGTCAAACTAGCCATTAAACTCCAAGTCTCACATCCAAAGGTACTACATTCTCCTTCTTTCACCTCCTTTCTGAAAGGAAGCAGTATTTGAAGATGTTCTTCATGTTTCACTGTTGCAGTCATTACATTTGGGTTATCTGCTTGCAGGTAGCCCTCAGTTGGCCTGATTAACAAAGTCTTGGGTCCTGCGTTGGTTGCTGTCCCTTCTTCCATGATGTCAGGTCGTCAGGGGTATAAAACATGGAGCCGACGCCATTACATCAGTCTTTCTTGGCATGCGGTGCCCGAATCAGAAGCAGTTTGCAAGTGCCGGTTGGCCAATTCCTGAAATTTTCTTTTCCGAGTTTCAGAACCGAAGTCTTCAACTAAAGCTAAGTACCCTGTTGGGGAAACTTTTTCTTGCTCCTTACCGATGTCAGTAAAAGTTAATAATTGCATTACTTGTGCAAAGCAAATACCTCATAAAGATTTTCATTCGTACTGTATTCATTGCCTAGGCCCTGACCACGATGTACCTTGCTGTCGGTTTTGTGCTTTATTTAATCAGCGCACTATCCGTCGTTGGTATATTTTCGCCTCTAAATATTTCGGTTCTCGGTTTAATTATCCAGAAATGTCATCAGTTAGCTATCTGACTACCGGGATTCCGAAAAAAATGCAAAGATAAAGACAGAGACAGGCCACCGAGGTCCAAAACTGCCGACGATGCTTCTCCTAAGCCAGTCGCCAGTTCGCGGGTGTGATGTCACTATTATAGTATGTGTTGCACTGTATATATCAGTTTGTTATGGAAGTATATACATATGTATGTTTTGCATGCTGTCATACAATTGCATTACATTCATTAATGTATTTACCTATTTATTTAACGTTTTTAACTGTCCTAGAACACTGATCCACATGGATCATTTTCAGGCTGGCCTGGCATACCTAAATTCATTGTTAAAGAAATTCAAGACATTTATTAACAATTATACAAGCAATAAACATTTCCCTGGACTATAACCTGGAGATATACAGCTAACAAAACACTTTAGGCCATTTCCAGAGAACTTAAACATGAGTATGCATGCAGTTGATTGTTATCAACTCTGTTTCCCAGGTTGAACCTGAAATAGATTTTGACAGACTAGTGTTCTACCTTGGTCGATACATTTAAATAAATCAGACTTTCGAAGAAGGCTGCGCACTGAGCAACAGCTTAACTTCAGATCACCCAGTGTGAAAAAGGAAACTGAAAGACAAGAACCAGGAACTGTCACTTTTAGTAAATTCAGTTACTGGCTAGTAAGTACACTGCCTGGATGTGAGTCAAGCAGCAGCTATAAGAGCCTGAAAGAAAATCAACTAGAAAAGATGAAAAGAAAAAAAAAATGAAGAGTCCTGTAGATATTAAGCAAAAAGCAGTAAAAGGCTTCAGCTTTGCTGCAAGACATGGCTTCCAGTAATCTAGAGGAAAAATAAGTCAAATGTGCTCAGAGCTCATTGAAATAAATGAAACACTTAAGGAGTATATAGACTCAAATAATAAAAGGCTGGAAAAATGTTAAACTTATGAGACAGTAGAGTGTTTGTGGGAAATGATTATTCACTATACACCAGACAGAAGCAAAACAGATTTATTTCAGAAATCAGGGAATTTCAAGAGACGGGTATGAGATTCAAGCTATTGTATCCAGCTAACTTCAGAAAATTCCTAGAGAATCAAAGCCATTTTTTGATACAGAACAAGCTAAGGAGGAAATACAAAAGTTTGCCCAACAAAACCTTAGCCATCAAGTAGAAGGGAACTCTGCTTCTCATTCTTTTGATAATAAAGCCCATAGAGAGACTTTGCCAGTTAACCCTTTCCATTGTTGTAAAAGAAAATGCTTGAGAGACGGAGAAAAGCACAGGAGTTGACCAGAAGAGTCATGAGTACCTTGGAATTGAACTGGAGTCTGGAGTTGGGAGATGGAGATAAACAGGAAGAAGATCAACAACAAGGTAATTAGTGAATAAACGTGCAACTGCAAAGCATCGCTCGCATTTCTGAAATACCTCTCTCAGAGTAAGTGGAAAGAACAGACTTTTGTTCTTCTTCTTTTGGCTTTTCCTGGTTAGGGGTCACCACAGAGGATCACCTGTCCGCTCGTGATTGGCAGTTGAATTTTACAGTGTTGAGTTGCTAGCCCGGAGCCCAACCTTCCACAGAAGGCACACACATGCACACACTCACACCTAAGGCCAATTTAGAGTGTCCAATCCACCTACAGCATATCTTTGGGATGTGGGAGGAAACTGGAGCACCCGAGGAAACCCATGCGACCACAGGGAGGACATGCAGACTCCGCACAGAAGGCACCCCAGCTGAGGATCGAACCGGAGAACCTCTTGCTGTGAGGCAGCAACGCTAACTGCTGCACCACCGTGGCTGCCAAAGAACAGACTTTTGTTGATTTTGTTAAACTTGTCTGGAACTGAAAGGCATTTGCCTCACTTTGTGTCATTAATGTTTGGAAGGACACTGAGCGAAGTAAAGCAATTTCTGTTCTTAAAAGTGTTCTGTGAATTTTTCACAATATAAATTGCATGTTTTATAGTTAAGCATATTTAGTTGTACACAGCAATGATGCTAAAATAAATAGATCCTTTTTTTCTGTCTATCCCCTTACTACTATAAATCTACCATTATTATCTTGTTTTACTACTACTACTATCACTACCGGAGCTCCTCTAGTAATTAGTGCAAGTACCCCTGTTTTCATTTGTTCCTGATATTTTGCTGAATATCTGTCCTGAAATCCTTTATTTATACTCAGTTCTTTCCAAATGTGTCTTATGTAGCATTGTTGTTTGCACTATGCATTTCATATTATAATTAAGTATTCTTTCCTTTTTGTCTATACCTGTGAGACCATTCACATTCCAAGATAATGTGGACAAGTGCCATCATTATGGTAAGAATTAATTATTCCCACCCATTATACATGGCAGATTTTTTTTAAATGTCTGTTTACAGCTTTCGCGATACATTCACCCATTAATGCTTGGCAAGTTAACCTTTTACATATTTTTTTTTTCTTATCAACATTGGATCTTCTGTCACATTTTGTAAGGCATTTTGTTTTAATGTAAACCTTCAAAAAGAAAAAAAAGAACACTCCCCAGAACTCCCCCACAACCTGTTGACTTAATACAAACTCCCTAACTATGTACATCTTCAAATAATTAAGTTTAATCCACTTAATAGGAGCATTTGTGCAGAATAGATAGCTGCTAACACAGGCCCTAATAACAAAGAACTGAGGATGTCCATGCCACAAAGCATATTATTGCCTGTGCTTTTACTTAGTTAGACAGTTACAACCCCCAGAGTAGGCAGGTTCAAATCCTTTTGTGATACAGTCCAATAAATGAATCAAAACAGTTAGGTAATTTATACCAATAAACTGTTTAATAAATAAAAAAGATAAGCGCTTTCGCTTCACAGCTTCTTCAGATCTATGACAGTGTTTCTCTGAAAATGCAGAGCCTATATACCTTCTGTTGTTAATTAATGGTAATTACTCTTCTGGACTTAAAGAATTATTTAAAGAAACATCCTTATCAACATTGAATTCTCAAATGCTCATATAGAATGTATATATATAATAAATAGCTACATACATTTCAGAGCTTATAATACAAACAAAAAATGTGTGAAAAAAATATATATGTACAAAACTATAAAAAATGCAGTAATCTATGAAAATAACAACATATAACTTCTCTAAAATTACAAAACCTATATGCCATCTGTTGTAAAATAATAATAATCACACTTCTGAGCATGGAAAATTATTAAAGGGGACATCCATTGCTTTTTTATATATTTTTTAATACATTTTGTATGCATATGTTTTTTTTTTTTTTTTTGTCTGTACTTCAAGTTTTGAAATGTGTGTGGTTATTTATCACACACAGATTCTCCACATAAGCATCTGAAATTTAAGGTTGACATGGATGTCCCCTTTAATAATTTTCCATGCTCAGAAGTGTGATTATTATTATTTTCTTTAAATAATTCTTTATGCTTTATTCTTTATAAATTACCTAACTGTTTCGATTCATTTATTGGACTGTATCACAAAAGGATTTGAACCTGCCTACTCTGGGGTTTGTAACTGTCTAACTGATTATTCTTCACTTCGCTCACCCCAGCGTTTAACCTACAGTCAGAGCAAGCAACTCGATTTATCTGTGCTTTTACTTACACTAATTGGTGTCTGTTCTTTTTTATCTTTGTTCCCTGTTCATATGTGAAAACAACTTGCATGCTTTCAGAAGCAATTAACTTTTAGCCTTGAATAAACCATTGTTTTGTCTTTTATTGTCCTGTTAACAGCTTGTTCCCAGTGAAATTTAAGAGAAAAAAGAAAACGTAGTCCTCTGCTGTAGCTTGAAAAACAAGCTGAAGCATTTATTGCTAAAGGAAAACTTTTCATAATATTTGGTGTTCTCATATTCACTTGTTTCCAAATAAAATTTTATTGGATTAAGCCAAGGATCTTAATCCAGGCATTCACATATGCAAAAGTAAGACAAAACATATCAGCTCTAAATGTATTATGATCTGTGTACTTTTACATCCCATCCCCCACCTGAACAACTCAAGGTTACAGCCAGTTAACTTAACCATACTTTTGTCTAGCTCAGGGGTCTGCAACCTTCACTATTAAAAGAGCGATTTTTGGCCACTCTCCCACCAAATACAATTCATTGAGAGCCACAAACCCTATTTGACCCCTAAAATGAAGATAACACAGCGTATAAAATTTTATATATAGTTAGTATTCTAAATATAAAAGAACTAAGTTTATAAGAGCAGTATTTAAAGTCCATCCCTATTTTTGCTCCTTTGTTCCCCATTGTGGCTGTGTCCAAATTTCTTGTAGTAAGACTTTGAGAAGTATGGAAACCTTTCAGGAGATGCTGCTGCTGCTGCCAGGGGATTGCTCAATCACTCTCAGTGTGTGGAATGCATGGCAACAGAAATCGTGTTTTTCTAGCAAGTTTATAAGTTTATAAGAATAATATTTTAAGTCCATCACTTTATCACTCTCAGTGTGTGTGTGTGTGTGTGTGTGTGTGTGTGTGTGTGTGTGTGTGTGTGTGTGTGTGTATGTGTGTGTATGTATGTGTGTGTGTGTGTGTGTGTGTGTGTGTGTGTCGTGTTGTGTGGTAGAGTGGCCATTATTTTTCAAAGCTACAGGGAGCCACTGCAGAGGGGTGGAAGAGCCACGTGTGGCTCCAGAGCTGCAGTTTGCAGACCCCTGGTCTAGCCTTTCTTCTCTTTTTGCACTGTATATTGCCTATATTTCTTAATACCAAAGAGGAAGAAGAAGATGAAGAAAAAACGTATGTTTACTTTAATAACTTTCTTATTCAAGACCAGCTAAACACATTTACTATAAAATATGCAATTTATATTGTGAAAAGTTTCAAAGAAATACTGTTAAGAATTTTCTTTCTCCCTCCCCTCATAGTCCTTCCAAACATTATAAAATGAAGTGAGGCAAATTTAACAAAGCCAATAAAAGTCCACTCTTTCCACTTTTTCTTATAGAGATGTATTTCACAAATGCAATTGACACATTGCAGTCTTACATTTATTCACTAATTTCCATGTTGCTGGTCATCTTCCTGTTCATCTTCATCTCCCAACTCCCAATTCTGGTTCGTTTCCAAGGTGCTCTTGATTGTTGTCAACTCCTGTGTTTTCTCTGTCTTTTAAGCATTTTTCTTTGAAACAGTGTCAAAGTTTTGCTGGCAGGGTCTCTGTCTGTTTTATTATCAAAATAATAAGAAGCAGATTCCCCTTCTGCTTGATGGCTCACTATTTGCTGGACAACTTCTGCCTTTCCTCCTTGGCCTGTTCTCCATCAAAAAATGACTTTGATCCTCCAGGAAAAAATATTTTCATGACAGATGGATACAACAGCTTGAATCTTATACCTCTCTCAACATTCCCTTATTACTAGAATACATTTATCTGTCTGGTGTATAGTGAATAATCATTTTCAACACGCACACTACTGTCTCCAGTTTTTTATACTTTGCCCTTTTGCCAGTTTTGTGGGATCAACTCTTTCTGCTTATAGGTTTGCATCTTGACTAATAAAGGTCTTTGCTGCCCTTCTCATGGCTAGATTTCGTGCATGTACATGTCATGTCCTTTCAAGTAACAGTTTGCACTCTGGAATACTAGTCCAATTGCTTATTTGTGTTTTCATAAAATTAATGCACTGTGTTTCTTCTAGTTTCTCTGGTACAGCTGAAAATCTCGTTTTTTTCATATGTGCTCTGTCCTCTAATTCTACTGTTTTTTAAAACATCTCTTCCTGAGCAGTCTTGTACTCAAGACAGCCTTTTCTTCATTCCAACCACTGATTTTTGCAGTTTTATCAGCTCATAACAGTGTCTGTTTAAATCTTCTTACATTTTTTCTAGCCTTTTGATATTTGTGTTAATATACTCCTTCAGAGTTTCATTTATTTTAATCAGGTCTGACCACATTTGACTTGTTTCCTCTCAATTATTGGAAGCCATGTCTTGTGCCAGTGTTGAACTGCTGAACAGCTGTAGGATTCTTTCCAGTCATTTCTTTTCGCCTTTTCTAGGTGATTTTCTTCCAGGCTGTCTGTTTCTTCCTTGCTTGCATACAGGCAATGCACTTATTAACCAGTAACTGTATTTTACGTAAGCTGACAATATCACTCGCTGTTTCTCAGTTGTTGTTTTCACTCTGATACAGCCAAAGTTAAGCTGCTCATCAGTATGCAGCCATCTTGGAAGTCCCTTTAGCAATTGTTTTTTTAATAACTCCAGAGCACAAAAACATTTGACACAGTGACTTAAGCAAGACAAAGTAGAAAGGGTTGTTGCCAAACTGAGGGAGCCTATGACAAGAAAAATAACCAAAGACCCTGTCGAGGTGTTATTGATATTTCAGAAATGCTATGAAAATATGTACAAAGCAGAGAAGCTGGAAAATCAAGAAAAAGCATGAATGGAAATATTTACAGAAGAATTAAATATGCCAGTGTTAGAGGTAGATGAGGCTCAACAGTTAACAGTAAAAAATAGTGGAAGATGAGATAAAAACAGGGATGTACAACCAATCTGTAGGAAAGTCTAGAGGAATAGATGGTATTCCATGGACGTTTGGAAGCTAGAAGGGAAGAAAGTGATAAGGATCTGGAAGGTTTAACAGGTATTTTAAAAGGAGGTTAAGTATGAACATCGTGAAAAAAGCTGTGGTGGCAGTAAAGACCAATCAGACCCAGCTTCATATAGGTCCATTTCAATTTTAAACCATGATTGTAAACTGTTTGTCTATGCACTTTATAAATGAGGGCATCGCATCCAGATCTAAAGATGTCATAGTACCAGTTTTCACGGCCCTTATCAGACCAGTAATAGAGTGCAGTGCACCCTTTGATATGTACCTCGCCAGGCACCTGCAATAGTTGGAGCATCCTCAGACGTTCCTCATCAAACAAATACAGGGTTTAACCAACATGTCATATGTGAACCAATTAAAATCTCTGCACTGTTTTCAGTTTCCTACCGATTTACTGAGAGTCTAGTTTCTGACCCAGCCCTGATGGAAATGTTGCATATTTGTAAAACTAACTCACTCCAAAGATCTTAACCTGATTGGAAAGACAGGTGTGTCCCAGAGATTGCCCCTCCTCTAGAATAGGCTTCCTGTTCACTTGAAACAGAGCCCTTCCTTGACCATCTTCAAGCACAATCTGGACCAGTGGTTGGGAAATCACAGATTCACTCCTCGGGTGGCATGGATGTCCCTTATGGACAGAGGCAGTCTGTAAAAATTGTCAAAAACCCCACTTACTGACCCTTGTTATCTTTTCCCTTGGGACAGAAAATTGGGTAAAATCTGGGTAAAACTGGCTAGGCTTGTAAGAGCTCTTGAGCCATTAGTCTAGTAATCTTCTATGAACTTAAAATGACTAAGATGTTGCCAAAATTGATAGATATGAGACAGTGTAGTTTTGTGGAGGGTCGGCAAACATATGTTAACATTAATAGAACAGCGATCCATCAGGAAGCAGAATACAAGAAAATACCACTGCTGTTAGTGGGTCTTGATGCAGAGAAAGTATTCGAGAGAATAAGCTGGGATGTTATGTGTAGGGCAATGGAAGCATTTGCATTTCGTTTGTTTGTTTGTCTTTTCGGCTTTTTCCCGGTAAAGGGTCGCCACAGCAGAACTCCAGTCCGCTAATGATTGGCAGTAGATTTTTTACGAAACACCAATGTGCCAGCTCCATGCCCAACCTTCAACGAAGGCACACCCATTTACGCACGCATGTCTTTCGAACGCTACCCAACTGCGAGAAGGACATGCAGACTCCACACAGAAGGCACTCCCAAGCCAAGCAGTGAATCAAACGGGAGAACCCCTTGCTGTGAGGTAACAACATTAATTAAGAGGATATATGAGGGATCAGAGGCAAAAATCATAGTGGGAGGGTTCCTCTCTGATAAGCTATATCTGAACAGAGGTAGTACGTAAAGGTGTCCTCTTTTCCCTGAGTTATTTGCGTTGTAGTTAGAGAACCACTGGCAAAGAAAATAAGGGACTCAGTCAAGGATATAATTGGTATGGTAATCAAGAAAAGTTGGCTTAATTTGCAGATGATATTGTTTTGCACGTGATAAAACCAGAAAAGGACATCTCAATGTTGTGAAACATTCTGAGACAGTTCTATTTTTTTCAAGATATAAAATGAATGAAGATAAGACAAAGGTTATAGTTGTAAGCTATGTACACCTACACATAAATTGGTTTAGCAATAAACATATTTATGGGGACATGCTCAAATGAAGTATTTGGGAGTATGGATTAAAAAAAAAAGTTTATGTTCTGGCAGCTAAAGCTATATGGAAGAGACTATACAAAAGAATACAAAAACTGAGAAACTGTGGATGCCTATGGATATGGATAACAAGATACAAGCTGTGAAAATGTTAGTCTTTTTAGCTTTATACACAGTATTTTTTTCAACCAGAGTAGAAGTTGTGGATAGTAATTAAGAGTTGAAGGATTTTATCTGAGTGTCGAAGAGGGCAAGAGTCAAGTGAGATAATCTGATTCTTCCAGTAGAACAGAGATTTAGGATTGCCTGATATGAAGGAATATTTTAGAGCTACACAGTTGCAGCTTATGTACATGACACAAGTAGAAAGCTAAAATTCATAGTAGAAAGGGATGATGAAGCGGGGGGGGGGGTTCAAGAAGTAAGGAAAGGGAGGGATTTTTGATGCAGATCCTTAAGAAGAATAACAGTAGCCAATTATATCTTTGAATTTCTGAGTCCCTTATTTTTCTTTGGCAGTGGTTCTAAATATAACACAAATAAATGGAAAAGAAGACACTCCTGCCTGGTTCCTCTTTTCAAACAGAATTTATCATAGGGGTTCTCCCCACTTTAATTTTCTCCTCTGATCCCTCATATAGTCCACCTAATTAACCTTATTATTGTGTCAGGTGAATGCAAATGCTTCCATTGTCCTCATAAAATCCAAGCTTTCTCTGTTGAATGCTTTACCTGCATCAAGACCCAACAACAACAATTGTATTTTCTTAAATTTTGCTTCATTCTCGGACATCATTTTTTTCTTCCATCCACAAAACCAGACTGATCCATATCTATCAATTTTGACAAAACCTTTGCCATTATTTTAGCCATTATAGACATAACCACTTTGCAGTCATGGTTTAGAATCAAAATGGGCTCATATCAATCTAGATCTGATGGGTCTTTACCATCTTTAGGTATTACAACCACCACAACCTTTTTCCAGGATGCTGGTTCTTCTTCTTTTAAAACACTGTTAAACAAAACCTTCCAGATCTTTATCACTTTTTTCCCCTCTTAGCTTCCCAATTTCCACAGGAATACCATCTATTCCTCGAGACTTTCCTGTAGATTGGTTATATATCACCATTTTTATCTCTTCCCCTCCTATCCTAACTGTTATTAAGTGAACCAAATCTACCTCTAACCTTGGCATATTTAATTCTTCTATAAATATTTCTATTTGTTCATTTTCTGAATTTCAAACTTTCTCTGCTTTACCATATTTTCATAACATTTCTGAAATATTTCTAGTACCTCTACAGGATCTCTGGTTATTTTCCTTTGTTATAGGCTCCATAAGCTTGTCAAAAACCCTTTGCCCTTTCTGTTGGCTGAGCCGTTGTGCTAAAAGCTTTTGTGCTCTGTAGTTGTTATAAGAACACACTGCTGCTTAACAGCAATCTTTCTAAATGTGTGCATGTTATATTATCGAGGTAGTCCCTTATGTCTGTTTAGCACTCTGCATTTGTGCTTCTTCTACTTCTTTTGTGAGAGTTCACATTTTCTCCAGTAATTTAACTTGTATCAGTTCCTCTAAATAATTCTTGTTACTTCTGAAATGTATCTCTTCTTCTTTTATTTTTAAACTCCACTTTCATTTTATCCCACTCCCTAACTGTCACTTGTCTCTCTCTCTCTCTCTCTCTCTCATAGATGACAAGCAGGCAGGGTATTTCGTTTAGATGCTTTAATACATAGAAACACATCAGGATGGATAGCAGCATCATAAAATACAAACAAACTGGCTAACAGACAGACCTTACATACGTACATGTTTACATCTCAACGGCTTACTACAAAGTGGCAGTCTAGCTTGCACATGCTCAGTATTTATACACTTGTGCAAACCCTTGAATAGCTTCTTAAAGGTACATACACACACACTGATCTACAGCCTCCCTCTTAAAAAGATTGCCCTTTGTAAAAAATATCAGAGTTAGACGTGCATTACTATATACACTAGAAACAAAACACAATGTTCATGTCCAAGTTGCTTCATATCTGTTACAGGGTTTAGAGATACGACCATATCTCGTAACATAAAAATCTGGAATAAATTTAGCAACAGGGACAGTCTTCAGTGAACAACTTGTATCAGGAACTTATGGATTCATCACAGGAATGGGAATGTCCTCTGGAACTTCCTCAGGAAATGGAACACCGGACAACTCACTCTAAGATGGTCTTTCTCGCAGGCTATGTGCTGTGATAATAGGCTTGGACACCAGTCTCAAATTTCCAATTCCACCTAAAGACTACTCCTTGTGATTCCACAATGTATAATCTCAGCTCTGGGCAAATACTCTACATGACACCAATCCGATCATAACCTTTGGACCTTTGCATCCTTACCACGTCTCCTTCTTGTAATGGATTGAGCAGTATGCTGATTTTATCATAGTAGGACTTCTGAGTTAAATGTTTCTTCAACAGATTGGCTTTCACTGACCTGTTGTTCTTGACACATGGAACCAACAATTGACTACTGATTGGTAATGTGGTTCTGGTTTGTCTCGACAGAAGTCTCTGAGCAAGTGAACCAAGCTGTTTATCACGAGGAACATTTCTGAGATTCAAGAGATTCAGGAAAACATCACTATTTTCTCATTTTGACTTCTCTAGTAACTGTTTTGCACTTTGAACTGCACATTTTGCCAAACCATTTGACTGAAGGTACTCAGTGCTACTTGTGATATGAGCAAAGTCCCATTCTTCAGCAAAACTTTGAAACTTGGCTTGTAAACTGCATGCCATTGTCAGAAATAACTTTATGTGGACTAACATGTACTGCAAAATAATGCTTCATCTTAGTAATGACAGTACTGCTTGCTAGATTGGCAAGTAGGTCAATCTTGAGTCAGTTGGAGTAAGAGTCTACTAACACCAAATAATGTTGACCATTCCACTCGAAAATGTCCATGGCTACTGTCAGACAAGTCAGACAAGCTAGTTCCGGAATCTGGTTTAGCTGAAGTGGTTTCTTCTGTTGATGTGGTTTTGTACTATTACATACTGAACAGGATGAAAGTGCTCTCTCAATGTCTTGTGACATAGAAGGCCAAAATACAAGTCCTCTCGCCCTTCGTTTGGTAGAGGTGATACCTGGGTGAACACTATGCAAGATAGTAATGTACTCTTGTCGCACGGACTTTGGGACAATTACTTTTGGACCTTTCAGAATGATACCTTTGTCAGACAAAATCTCATCTGTGTTGTGGGAAAATAAGGTTGCATACCTTTTTTTTTTTCCAAACCTCTTTATTAAATTTTCACGTATTACAAAAGTAATCTTACATTTATATAAATGAAAAACATACAAAATGATACCACTTTAGTTGCAAACAGTTTACATCACAGACACCATTGAAACAACTGTAGTTGCAAACATTATACTTTACTTATAAATCATCCAGTCATTGTCAGTTAAGCATTATATGGCTCATTCAAAACCTGCCTCTTAAACCTTGTTCCTGCTCTACATATATTGTTCCAACAATTCCCATTTTTTCCTATGTAGCTTGTACCTTCCCTTTTCTAAAGATCCCAATTCCATTTGTTTTATCTCTGTTATTATATTTACTACTTCTAGTAAAGTTGGTCTAGACTTTGATTTCCATTTTCTAGTAATTGCTTTTTTGGTAGCCACCATAATTAGACTCAGCAAGGCTTTACTATGTCTAGGCAATTCTGATTTTGTAGCATAACACAAAAAAAAAAAAAATCTCCCCAGTCAGTCCAATCTGTTCACCCAATATCTCTGACAGAGCAGTCTGCAGGGAATCCCTAAAGTGCCAGCTCGATACACTCCCAAAAATTATGTTCCCAGCTACTTCTTTCTTGTGCACCACACCTCCAACATTTGCTGTCCACCTGAGGAAAAATTTGTTGGAGTCTACTTGGGGTATAAAAATACCTATGTAAACACTTCCAGGCAAAAATCCTAAATCTTCTAGACTTTATTGCATATGTGGGAGATATACAAATATCCCCCCCCCCATTGTCTCTTTGTGAATTGCTTATCCAGTCTTTCTTCCCAATCCTTTCTAAGCTCCTCTGATTGATTCTTATAATTATCGTACAATATTTTATATGCTTTACTAATTATTCCTTTAATGGCAGTTTCTATTCTGGATTCTATTAAAAACTCTACCAGTGCTGGTCTTTCATTTAGGAGCCTCTTGTTTCTTTCTCTTTGCCTGTACTGTGATATCAGTCATTGAAAGGGAAGGCAATCTCTAACCTGCAGTCCAAATAAATTCTTGGCCTCTTCCCATTCTATTACCTTTCCCTTTCTAGTTATTTGCTCCTAGTACCGTGGTTCCTTTGCCAGTTTTCTCCAATAAATTCCAGTCCCCTCTTGCCTATTATCTGTATCCCTGACTACAGTCATCCCTACTGGTTCTTTCCCTTCTATTTTCTTAATATAATACTCTATATGATTTTGGTTGTTCTCCTTAAGAGTCTGCATCCAAAATCCCAATCTCCTTATTTCTTGAGCCTATAGCTTGCATCTTAGTATCCATATCCATATAACAAAATTTCCAGTTTCTTGTATTATCTTCTGTTTAGTCTCTTCCCACATATCCTTAGCTGCCACTACAAAGTCATTTCTAATCCATACTCCTAAATACTTAATTTTATCATGTCCCCATAAATATGGATATTGTTGGACTAATTTGTGTGTGGGTACATCATTTACCATTGCTGCCTTTCTTTTGGCTTCATTAATTTTGTATCCTGAGAAGATTTGAAACTGTCTTAAAATGTTCCACAACACTGTAATGTCCCTTTCTGGTTTTGTCATGTATAAAATAATATCTTCAAAAAGAGCCAGCTTTTCCTGACTACCAAACCAGTTATATCCTTCAACTTGAGTCCCTTATTTTCTTTGCCAGTGGTTCTAAATATAATGCAAACAACAAAGGGGAACGTGGACAACCCTGCCTGGTTCATCTACTCGAATATGGTTGCACTTCTTGAGGTAAACCAGATTGTTTTGACAGTCATTCTTGATTGATAAAGTGGTTGAGCCTTTGTAAAACTGGATCTGTGGCTGTATGATCTCTAAACTCATCAAGACATATAGAAGAAAAATTTCTCACTTCCATGACTTCAAAGTCAAGGTTCTCATTCTCATGCTGTTCTGTGGTGTTTCTGGGTGATCTGGATAATGTATCGGCAAGATAAAGAAGTTTGCCTTGTAAACATGATTGAAATTATACTTTTGCAATCTCAATGTCATGAGTCACATTTGGGCTGGAGCTGAATGCATAGGCTTTCTCAAGATAGTGACTAGAGGTTGGTGGACTGTCTACCATAAACATAATCATGGAACTTCGAGCATGCATACACAATTGCCAAAAACTCTTTCTCGATCTGGGCATACTGCATCTCAGTTTGGGTAAGAGGTCTCGATGCATAGACAACAAGTTGATCCTCTTTTATTTTAGAATAACTGCACCAAGACCAAATTTTGAAGCATCACAGAAAGTGTAACTGGCTTGTGAACATCATAGTATCTGAAAGTTGGTGGACTAGCAATTCTCTGTTTCAGGACATAAAATGCTGTCTGGTGTTGGTCTAACCAAGACCACAGGATACATCTTTACGTATCAGCTCTCTGAATGGTGGTGGTACTTGGCTCAAGTCTGGTATGAACTTGCCTAGATAGTTAGCCATGCCAAGAAAATGTTGCAGGGCTTGAACATTGTCTGGACCTGGCATCTTGAGGATGGCTGCTTGCTTTGAAGGGTCTGGTCATAGGCCTGTACTGGTAAATAAATGACCAACATAAGTAACTTCCTGTAGCCTGAATTTGTATTTATGTGGATTAAGCTTAAGATTCACTTGATGTGCCCTTTCCAGAACTTTTCTGAGGTTTCTGTCATGCTCCGCTTCACCATGACCTCCTACCAGTATGTTGTCTACTATAATAGCACAATGATACCCTGAAAAAATTTGCTCCATTGCATGGTGAAAGACTTCACTTGTAGAATTTATCCCAAATGGCATTCTCAAAAATCTGTACCTGCCAAACTGAGTACTGAAAGCAGTTAACAATGATGATTTTTTTGTTAAGCTGAATTTGCCAAAATGTACTCTGCAGATAAGACAGAAAAAACAGTGGCATTTGGCATCAAGGTAGCAACTTCTTCGACTGTGAACAGTGGATGATAGGGTCTTTTCAAAGCTTTGTTCAAATCTCATGGATCAAAACATATTTTAATGTCATCTGAGCTTCTCTTATGAGCTACCACCATGGAAGATACCCACTCAGTTGGAGTTGCAACTGGACAAATCACACCTTGTTGCACCATTTTATCTAGCTTGGCTTTGACTCTGTTCTGCATGGCTATTGGAACTTTACATGATGGCCTGATCTCTGGGTCTAACTTCATGGAGTACACAACTGGAAGCTTGTCTAGTTTGTCTTTGAAAAGATCAGCATAGGTGGAAAAAATGTACTGGGTGAAATTAGAGTAGTGGTCTTAAATGAAAGCAGTCCCATTTTCAAACTGTCTCTGAGCCCTAATAATGACTGGATGTGCCTCTTGACCACATAAAATAACAAGTCATAGCTTCTAACAACAGAGTAACATGAAAGCACTACTGAGCCTTTGGTTTGAATTTCTTCATGTCTATAAGCAACAAGCTTTGCACCCTTGTCAAATCAAGCCTTTCACTATGACACAGTCTCACAAACATTTCTGCTGACATAACATTGCATTTGGAACCTGTATCAACTTTGAGATCTATAGCTTTGCCATTTACCCAAACAGTACAAAATGCTTCATTCTTTGCCCTAAAATCTACTGCATTGACCGTTTCATGAAGCACTGACATACCATCACCATAAAGGATAAGGTTGCAGCTTTCTAATTGATCAAATCGTTTCTTAAAATGTTTCCTTTTGATAACAGAATGTAGGCTTTTTGATTTACAAAACCTTTTGAAATGATTCCACTTATTGCATTGTGGCATTGCTGATCAAAAGCTAACCATTTCTCCCTTTTAGATTCATGGCTTATACCACAATTACGACAGTTGGCAGTGAAACTAGGTTGAGGCCCATGCCTCGAGTTTGTTGACTCACTCTTGTGCTTCACTAAGACTGTGCAAACTCTGGAATTTGCTGGAAAGCTCTGGGTTACCAGAGAGTGCTGCCATGTGCTTGGGCCTGTTTGTTTTGACTACATGCTGCATACTATCAGCATAAGCTTTATCACTGTGCCTTCTAGAGATATTCTCATTTGTAAACATAGTTGTGTCCTTTTGTCTGAGCTCGTATGTCTGACAAATCTCAATGGCCTTATTCAAAGTTAAATAACTGTCATGAAGCAAAATCTTTCTCGCACCATCATCTTTAATACCACATACAAGTCTGTTCTTCATCAACTCATCCCTTAAATCATCAAATCTGCACATTTTAGCTTTGATTTTCAGGTCAGTTATATATGCTGCAAATGTTTCACCAGGCTTTTGATCCCTTGTGTAAAATAAGTACCTTTCCATTGTAACATCTGGGGGTTGCACATTTCTCTAAATTTACGTTTTAAGCACTCTGGGTCCTCCCTTGACTCAGCCGGTACAACAATATTCCCCCTCTCCTGTAGAGATAGCAAGTGCATACACAAATGAATGTTCCCGTTCTATGGTTTCTGACCCAGCTAAATTAAGGTCATTGAATGCCTTTGTACGGTCATCTTTATCAGAATGCAGTCTGTATGAAAATGTACTCTTGCTCAAACTTTCTCTAGTTCTCAGCAATATTATTGTCAAACGCAAGTGCACTGGGTTTTTGAAATCCATTCGCCATGCCCACAAAGTAGGTACAAACACACTGAACATATGGACCTTGTAATTATGTACTAACAAACTGTTCTGTGAGGTTGTAACATTCAAATGCACAATAAACTCACTGAAATACCATACTTAGTGAAATATGCTCTGTAATGGCTGTATTCTGTGAAATAACTTTACTGTAACACTGCACAAACATGCTAACACTTTATACACTTCTGATAACTCTGATATCTTTGCTTAATCTGAAAAATACATGCTTCGTGAAAATGTGGTCATTTCCTTTTATTTTATTTGTTTTATGTGATTTGGACTTTATTTCAAACATTTTCCGTAGTAATTTGAATATTTTATCAATATCATGCATATCGGTTTATGCGAATATCATTTAGAACGTTCTGTATGCCTTGTTTCATATTTTGCGAAAAAGAAATAGTGCTGAGCAAGTTTGAATATCTGAAATTAGTTTCTGACCTGTTTTGTGAAGTTTGCTCATTATAGGGTTGATTCACTACTATATATCCCTCCAGTTCCAAGCAAATGCCTTAAGTCGTTTTAGCCATGTCGCTTCTAACATCATGCCCTTTAGACATGCCACTTCTGACACGATGTCACTCGTCTCTCTCTCTCTCTCTCTTATAGATGACAAGCAGGTGGGGTATTTCATTTAGATGCTTTAATACATAGAAACACATCAGGATGAATAGCAGAATCATAAAATACAAATGAATCAACTAGCAGACAGACCTTACATACATACATGCTTGCATCTCAGCGGCTTACTACATAATGGCAGTCTAACTTGCACGTGCTCATTATTTATACACTTGTGCAAGCCCTTAGATAGCTTCTTAAAAGTACATACACACACATTGAGGTGCACTAACTATATTTTCTGAAGAAATTTCTTTCTTCCCTAATAATGCCCGAATAATTTCCACCACCAATTCCTTAAATTCCTCTCTGTTTAACAGACAGGTGGGGAAGTGCCAGCATCTCATTTTTATTTCATTACCCTGTATTTTTATTTAAGTTATTATTGGATCATGAGCTGAAATAGTTACTGGATGCTTATCAAAACTTACGATTAAATGCACATGTTCCAGTGAAATATAATTTCTTTGTAGCCTAGCCTAGTTTTTGTACATGAATGAGTCAATGAGAGCTCAGGCAGATAGTCTAGATCAAGCTCCCAAAAAAGTCAATAAACAAACAAAAAACATCCCAGATATCACTGATGAACTTTTATTGACAAGCTTCAAAGTCCTGCTACTGAATTTACATCTTTCATGCCAAATATTTTCATAAGTTTGTTCAAAAATCTACTCTCTTTTGTTATATTTTCCATTCTATGCCCCTCACTGTTGCAAATCAAATTCCAGCCCCCACCTATGAGTAGTAGTCCCTGTTGAAAGCTGATTATTTATCTCAGAATTCTCATAAGCTCCGTTGTAGCAGTTTTTGGTGTAATATAAATGCATGTTAGCCTAATCCTTGTCCCTTGCCAGTAGCCCCTTACTACTACAAATCTATCATTATTACCTTTTTTCTTCTTCTATCACTATTGGAGCTCATCTAGCAATTAATATAAGTACTCCTGTTTTCCTTGGTCCCAAATATTCTGCTGAATAACCATCCTGAAATTCTTTCTTTATGAAATTCTCATGCTCGCTTCTTTCAGAATCTGTCTTGTAGAATAGCTGTTTGCACTCTACATTTCTTAATATTGCTCAATACTCTTTCTTTATACATATATATATATATATATATATATATATGCCTGTGAGACCTTTCACGTCCAAAAACAATATGGAAAGTGTTGCCATTGTGATAAGAACTTATTATTCCCACCTGTTATGTATAACAGCTTTGTTTAAATGTCTGATTTCAGCTTTTGTGTTACATGTGCACACTAATATTTGGAAAGTTGATTGTTCAGTTGTTTCTTGTCATATCTATTTGAATGTATGTCGCATCTTATAAGACTTTTTGTTTTAATGAAAACCCTCAAACAAAAAACAACTTCCCCCAAACATCTCAATAACCTATTGACTTAATACAAACACTCAAAACTATGTGCAGCTTCAAATAATGAAGTTTAACCATCCTAACAGGAACAATTGTCCCATATTGACTGCTACACTTAGATGCTAAGACGTATGGTACAGCCTATACGTCTACTTACACTAAGCTCCGTCTGTTTTTTTGTCTTATTTTGATTCCTTTCCCAGATGTAGAAATAAAATTGAATGCTTTAAGAAAACTGTTTTTCTTTCAATGGCTAAAAGATAATCTATTCTGTTTTTTATTGCACTTTTATCAGCTTGTCTCCATAGAAACATGAGAACCAGATACATATTTGCCTTCAGCTACAAGCTTCTTATGTTGCACTGTGAACATTTATTTGCTAAAGTAAAACTTTTCATTACGTTCAGTTTCTTTCATTTGCTTGCTTCCACTTACAATATGTCATTAGATCAAGCTAGAGGCCTTAATCTAGTCATCCCCCCATACAAACGTAAGAAAATATTATCGGTTCATGTATGATGTAATGGCATCGGCTGCCTTACTTTATACTACTGACAACCTGACATCAGTCCTCAAGCGACAGCAACAGACGCAGAAATACTAAGCCTCTGGTATTGGGCCAGCCGAGGGCTACCCTGGCAGGGATAACCCAAATGTGATGACTGTAACAGTGAATACACTCGAAGATCTACATTTATGGTAAGTGTACACAACTGTACTTTCTTTAGTCAACTCCTGGGCTTTTCTCTGTCTCTCAAGCATTTTTCCTTTGCACATTGGAAAGGGTTTCACTGGTAAAATCTCTGTATGAGCTTTATTATCAGAAGACTAAGAAGCAGAATCCCCTTGTGTTTGATTGCTCACTTTTTGTTGAACAAACATTTCTATTTCCTCCTTAGCATGTTCTTCATCAAAAATGATTTTGATTCTCCAGGAAAAAGTATTCTGAAAATAGCTAGATGCAGCAGCCAGAATCTCATACCTGCCTCTTGATATTCATTGGTTGCCAGAATAAATTTACTCCTCTTCTGTCTGGTTTACAGTGAGTAATCATTTTCCACAAACACTATACTATCTCCAGCTTTTAGTACTTTGTCCTTGTACTACAGTTTTGTCAGAATCAACACTTTTCTCTAGTAGGATTGCATGTTTACTGTTAGTGGTCTTGGCTGCTTTCTCATAACCAAGTTAGGGAGCATACGCACAATGTGCCCTTTCACTTAAGAACTCCTGTTGTTGAATAGTAGCTCAGTTGTTTATTTGTGCTTTCATAAAAATTAATATACTATAATATAGTAAAATAGATCTAATCTACTTGACTCCAAGTAGACTATTCTCTATCTATTAAACCTAGCACTTGCTCCGACAGTACTTATTACCTTGATACGGCACTCTTGTCATAGATAGTACCCCAAAAAGGCAACCCCCCATTTCTCGGTCACCCACGTCCCCCGGAATCTTTTTTTAAAGTTTTTTGTCTATCCTTCTAGCATGTCGAGGGATCAGTTGCTAGTGTCCTCTCCTGCTCAGCTGGTGAACCTGGGAATATTGAGGCAATGTTACAATTGCCTCATGTACACAGACAACCCTCTCCTCCTCCCACAAAACACAAATACATGCGAGAGATGCAACTATACGGCCAAACTGGAGGCTGAGCTCTCTCAACATAGGACTGGCAAGACCAGTCAGGAGGAGAAGGTTACCACACACACTATAGACCCAGTCTCACATAGTACCATTACAACCTCAAATCATACACATAAACACACAAAGACATACTGGAGGCTCTGATCAAAAATCTACCAAAACAGCAGAGGCCACCAAAGCAGACACCCAAACAACCACCACCTCAGAACACAACACCCGCAACACATAGACCTCACAGTCAGAGTGTCAAACAGTCACAGCCCTCAAGGCCAAACACAATGCCAGACACACTAGTCATTGGTGACTCCATAGTCAGACACACTGACGTCCCGCTCACCAGACTGAGTAAGGAGAAGGTCACAGTAAGCTGCCTGTCGGGCGCTAGAATCCGCCACATAACACAAGCACTCAGGTCTCTCAACAGCAGGTACAAATATGACTCAGTCATTGTCCACGCTGGTGTAAACGACCTGAGGCGTACCTCCTTGGACTACATGAAAAGAGACATTGAGGAGCTCTCTGATTATGTAGCCCAGGCAGGTATGACCCTGACCTTGAGCAGTATCCTACCTCCACCAAGAATGATGCCACAATACAGAGATAAGATGATCAGCTTTAACAATTGGCTTAAACACTGGTGTCATTCAAAGGGGATCCAGTATCTGTCTGCCTGGGATGACATGCTGGACAAGCCACGCTGCTTGCAAGGGACGGCTTGCACCTGTCACCCTGGGATTCCGGATATTGGCAAAGGCTCTTGCCACCCCATAGTGCCTTTTTAGGCAAGGCTCATATTCTTAACCTACCACCCTAGATCACTAAATAGGAAAAAAACTAAGGGTAATGCTGCTCAATGCCAGAAGTCTAAATCTCAAAATGCACGCACTCGAGGCCCTTCTCAATATGGAGAACATCGATGTCTGTGCTGTGACAGAAACCTGGTTCAAGGCTCCTGAGAGCACCCCAGCGCTATCAGGTTTTACCTCATATCATGCGTTCCGGCCCCAAAATCAGGACAATACCAAGAAAGGAGGGGGGGTATCCATATTCATCAAGGACACCCACACCTCAAGACTGGTGGCAACGCACGATGCATCGGAGACCATCCAGGTGCAATTAACCATAGGCAAGACTGCTCTGCAAATTGTAGCATGTTACAGGCCACCCTCACAAACTCAAGAACCTCACATGGCCTTCCTGAAAACACTAGAGGGGATAAATGTATCACCAAACACCATCATACTAGGTGACTTCAATTACCCTAATATAGACTGGGAACACTACTCAAGCCCAAACACCCTAGCCCAAAAGTTCCTGGAATTCATAAACTCAAATGCCATGGAACAACTAGTCACCATCCCACAAGAGGAGATAACATACTTGATCTCATCATCACGAACATGGGAGCACAATGTTCAACACGGAAGTATACCCCTCACTGGTGAGATCAGATCACAAACTAATCTCGCTGGAGGTCCTCATCCCACCCCACCTGAAATAAAGAAGACCACAGTAAAGAACTTCTCAAAAGCCGACTTCACACTTCTAAAGACTAGTGTGGTCTCCTTTCAGGCCCCGAGCGGTGGAAAACAATACTCAAGCCGCTGAATCACTTACAAATGCCTTCTACCAGCACCTGCAGGACTGCATGGATAAGGCAATCCCAAGCAAAACAAAGACTCTTTGTACCAAAGGCAAGCGTCCAGTCTGGTGGACCCCAGCCATAAACAAACTCTACAACAAAGGAGGAAGCTGCTACAAGATAGAGCAAAATCCTGAAAAGGTAAGACACCCTTGATCACTATAAGTAAAAAACTAAGAGCTCTCATAAAATCATCCAAAGCAAATTTGAGAGAAAAATAGCTAAAGACTCAAAAGACAATCATAAGGCCTTCTTTAGCTATGTTAGAAACCTAGGAGGAAACTCCCAGATATGCTCAGAACTAGTTCAAAATGATGTGAAGATTACTGATCCTACAGACATTGCCAACATACTGGCTGACAGATTCAGTACAAACTTCCCCTCCCCAAAGGAGAGATATCTATACCAAGCGAGTGCAGCCCCCAAACATCTCCAGCGCCCAAGTGAGAACTGCTCTCTCCAAAGCAAAAAACACAGCATCCATGGGACCTGATGGTGTCCCCGGCTGTGTGCTCCACGAACTCAATGAGGAATTAAACCCACAGCTAGGACAGCTGTTTAATCAAAGTCTTACCTCTGGATACATGCCCAGGAGTGGCGCACTGCAACTGTGGTCCCACTTCACAAAGGCGGTGCCTCCACAGACCCTGGAAATTACCGGCCCATTAGCTTGACAAGCCTTATCTGCAAAGCCATGGAGAGGATCATAATGGACCTCATAAATAAAGACATAGGGAATTTGCAGACTTTGGATCCAACCCAGTTTGGCTTTGTCAAAGGCAGATCATGCCTTTTAAACTTGGTTGACTTTTTCGAAACAGTCACCAAAGCCATTGATGACGGAAAGGCAGTCCATACAGCCTACCTCGATCTGGCTAAGGCCTTAGATACAATACCCCACTCGGGTATCATTGAAAAACTCATCAGCTTGAATGTTAACCCATACATCACGAGATGGGTTGCAAACTGGCTGAGTGACAGAACCCACAGGGTCAGAGTTGCTGGCGCCATGTCAGACTCCAAGCCTGTCACAAGTGGTGTCCCACAGGGCTCAGTCCTGGGCCCACTCTTGTTTGGCATCTACTTTTCCGAAGTACAAGCAAACACAGTAGGGTTATGGCTGACAAAGTTTGCAGATGACTGCAAACTGGGCGCCATAGTAGAAAACATATCTGACACAGATATCCTTCAGAAGGGTCTCACAGAAGCGGATAACTGGTGCCAGAGCCACGACCTAAAGTTAAATGACAAAAATGCATAGTCATACCCTTCGGGAAAAACAAGGTTACCCCTAGCTACCAAATAGGTGGCAATCCACTGAGCACAGAAGAAGTTATCAGGGACCTGGGGACCCAGGTTGATAGTAGTCTGTCATTCGACACCCATGTAGCTAAAGTAGTTAGGAAGACCTTCTACATTGCCCACCTTATCATGAAGGGATTCTCATCTAGATCAAGGGAGGTCATAGTCTTCCTTTACTCATCACTCATCAGACCAATGATCGAGTACAATGCCCCATTCGGAATGTATCTGACCCGACACTTGCAGCAGCTGGAGAGGCCACACAAGTTCCTCACCAAATGGATAAAGGGTCTCAAAAATCTGTCCTATGCTGCCCGACTGAAAGAACTCCAGCTCTATTCAGTCGCACGCTTGCTCAGAGGTGACCTCTGCCTAACATACAAGGCCATGTCAAACCCAGATTTGATGAATATGCTTCACCTCAAAAAATCTAGATCCATCAGAGCCACAAGGGCGGGAGACTTAAACCTCGACACGGCTATTAATAGGACGTGCTGGAGGGATAGATTCATCACCCAAAGACTCCCTATGCTGTGGAACAAAATCCCGGTACATGTGAGGCAGAGCACCTCGCTGGCCTTGTTCAAGAGAAATCTTGACCAATGGATGGGAGATCGCAGATATACCCCAGGGATTACCTCAGTGTCACTGCTCGACAGAGGCACAGCAAAATAATGGGTATAGTTCCCCATACTAAAGGGGTGGCGTAAGCCACAAAACGATGGGCTAGGCTTGTAAATGCCCTCGGGCAGATAGCCTAGTATGAACCTATGAACCTATGTTCCTTCTAGTTTCTCTGGTATAGCAGAAAATCTCAGGTTTTCCCTACGTGCTTTGACCTCTAATTCTGCCGTTTTTTGAAACATCTCTTCTTATGCAGTTTCATACTCAGCCAGACTTTTCTTAATTTTGAACTGTAATTTTTGCAGTTTTATCAGCTCATCCGTTTAAAGCTTCTTCTATTTTTCCCAACCTTTTATTATTTGAGTTGATATACTCCTTCAGTTTTTCATTTATTTTAATCAGCAGTAAGCACATTTGACTTATTTATTCATCTAGAGTACTGGAAATCTTACCATGCATCATAGCTGGAGCTTGAACTACTTTTTGCTCTACAGATGCAGGATTCTTTCCAGACCAGTGTTTGTTCCTCGCCTTTTGTGGTTGATTTTCTTTTTGGTTCTCTTCTTTGCTGGCCTCCAGGCTGTGCCGTTACTAACTAATAACTGAAATGTACCCAAAAAGACAAATTCACTCCCCCTCTTTTCTTTTCTGAGTTTGTTTTCACATTGGGAGAGCTGAAATTAAACTGTTACTCAGTGTGCAGCCATCTTGGAAGTTCCTGGATAACAGTACATTGAGTAAATCTATCCATCCTTCCACAACCCCTTTTCCCTTTTTTGCACATTGGGTCAGGATGTCACTTCACCAGTAACAATCATCCAGAGTCAAGGTTTACACTGTCAGGTTGCTAGCCCTGCAACGGTACTTCTTCCACACTACACACTTGCACACACACTCACACCTATGGCCAATTTAGTGTATCCAGTCCACATACTACATGTCTTTGGAATGTGGGAGAAAACCCATGCAAACACATGGAATACAGGCAGACTCCACACAGAAGGCACCCCAGCTAAGAATCGAAATGGGGAACCTCTGCTGTGAGGCAATAATGCCATCTATTTATCTAGCTGTAAACTTGAGTGAATACATAAGTACATTAAACTGACCATAAGAGAGATTTGTTATATTGCTAATTGCATGTATGGAAAGTTATACCACTGTAAATTCATCTGTTCAAAGCAATCTCCATGACTGAACTGAGAAGGTATTCTTAGCAGCCAACTGTACTCTGCCCAAACAGCTAGTTCCACAAAATATCTTACTGAACAACCTTTGAACTGCAAATGCATTCAGCCCAGACACCCTCAAACTAGAAGGTCAATGAAGAGAGTTGATTTCTCATTGGTTTACCCTTCACATCCTCTTAAAATGGCAGCAATCAAAACTGCCTTATTTTATCATGCTGTAGTTTAGCAGTTTACTAACTGAATAGGCATACTACATCCTATGGAAAATTGTGTATAATCCCACTTCAGAAATCTGGGGACTCACAGCTTCTCACTGCTGCTGTTCAATCTTGTAGCTGCATCTCTGTCCTTTGGTCCATAGCTAAATTGCTTAAAAGAACTATGCATACCAAATCACATGCTACTTTCTACCAGCACTGTCTTCTGCCTACAACCCAGGATGGGTTCTAGCAAAGACATGGAACCTGCACATCCTCATTCAACTGACTAGATTTATCTTATCAGCAGTGAATAAAGGCTTATTCTTTCACCTTAGCAAGCTCTCGACACTGTTGATTAATTTATTTTTCAAATATAAGTGTCTGGGACAAGGGATGTGCACATCTCACTGGATGGAATACTGTTTGTCATACGGGACATTCTGTGTTAGACTCTACTCTTTAATATTTTCACTAACCAACTCCAGTCCTCCTGCCCCCCAGTCTTCACTAGTTCAATACGCTGATGATTCGAACGTTACTACAATTGCCAACTCTCCTTCTGAACTCTATTCTGCCACCCAAACAGCCTTTAACTCAGTCGAAACATGGCTCACTGATAACCAACTCATACTCAACCCTAAAAAAACAAATTACTACACTTCCTCCCTAAAAAACATACTAATATCAAACCAACTTTTACAATATTATCCCTAAACAATACTCCCATACAAGTAGAACCCAGCACCAAACTATTAGGAATAACCATTGATGACCAACTGAAATTCGACTTGCATGTCAATAATTGTATCTAAAAGACTCACTAAAAACTTGGACTGCTCTACTTGTCAAAAAAAATTCCTCTCCCCTGAAGCCAGATTACTCTCTTCCATTCATACCTCCTACCCAGTCTTACATATGGCTCCCAGATCCTTAGTAATCTCAACTCTATCCTCCTCGCTAAATTTGAAAACACCTACAATAAAGTTGATCATTTTGCAGCTCAACAAACCTACAAATCCCATCATTGCATCTCTCTAAAACTTAAAAACTGGTTAGAACTACCTCACCAACTTTTACTCTCACAGTTCAGTTTTCCATTATTTACTCCATCCTATACCAACCATCTTACAGTCCAACACTTGCTCCTCTCATCTCCTACTACTCTCCCTCCTAACAACTAAGATCTGATCAAAATTTGCTCCATATTTATAAACCCAAACCAAAATCTGGATGTAACATTTTCAGTTACCACCCTTCCATGTCTTGGAATAAACTGTCTCAAGAGATTAGAACCCTTACCAATATAAAACTATTCAAGGCAGCTATCAAGGAACAACTCAGAAGTCACTGGTCTTGCTACTGCATACAGCCGCCATAAACTTTTTTTCTCTCTGCCCTCTTCTCATCCATCAATCCAACATCTCTTCTTAACCCTCCTGTTTTTTCCTCATCATGTGTACATTCATACTTTAAAACTAATACAATCTATATAATTACTCATGTTACTATCTGTTTACACTAAACTCATTTCTACTCCTTTTTTCATCCCCCTCTCCCTTCTTTTATCACACTTAGCCTCTGCATCTTACCTGCACATCTCTACCCTGTTTGTTGTACCTACTATATTATGCCGTGTATAATATGACTATCTAATAATTGCAGGACCATGACTGTATCATAACTGTTTAGACTGAATTGCATATCTTTTGTTTGAACTGAATTGAATTATATTTAAATTTTTTTCATGTACTATGATGGAACGTTTCTCCCCGGGTCTCTGTTGAAAAAGAGCTTTCTGCCCAGTCAGACTAACCTGGTCAACAAATGTAAAATAATTAAATAAATAAAAAAATCAGTGCCTATTAATCCCAAGGGCAGTCTATAGTTGAGTACCCAAAGGGTAAGTACTAGACCACCTTTTTTTTTTTATTTTATTTTATTTTAATTTCATTAGTGGCATGTGACAGGTTTGTGAAAATCAGAAAATTCTTCAGTAGACAGGTCATCTGGCCTTACTTTACCACAGGTTCCAGACTTGCTAAGATGGAAGCTGACTTGCAGCTCCTCTTTGGAAGACTGGATTAAATAAAACACTACTCATTTTACCACATGACATTTTGATGACATCCTCTATGGCTCAAAAAAAAAAAATCCTAGCAAATTTCCTAATCATTCTTTCCCAAGGTGGAGGGATTATTCGTCCAGTTGATTCTGTCATTTTCCTAGTTGCACTAATGGAGAAACCTCTCATCTTTTCAAGACAAGTTAAGTGAAGTTGTCAAATGAAAATTATTTGTTGTAGGTAGTTTTTTATTGTTTTCTGATGCGTTTTCACTTTTGGCTAACAGAAGTGTGTCTTTACTTTAAGAAGACAGGGAGTGCAATTCTACTGGCAGTAGAAAGGTAGCCTGCTCTATCTGACTTGGAAAACACACAGGAAGGCTTAAGGTGCGATTCAGCCAGAAAGCTTTTAGGGACTTGGTGTTACTCTGTACTTGAGAGCAACTTTTGCTGTACTTTTACATTAAGAAATTTCAGGATCATCCATCTTGTGGTAGATTGTGTTTACCTGGTCTCTCTGAGTTGGGAAGCACTGCGGGGAGCTCAAAGTGGAATTGTTTATTGGCCAGAGGGCAGAGGAGTTCGTTTTCAGTTTTTTTTTCTGTCTACTGTAAATTAGGCGTGTTTGTGTAATTCTGTTCAATGGTTAGCAGTGCCCTGTAGAGTAGCAAATGCTTAGTTTGGAAAGTGTGCCTATAAAGCTAGTATTTAGGAATATAACCTGTAACAAAGAAAGGCTTTGCGCAAAGCTAATCTTATGGCAGCTAGTTAGCACATAAAACAATATTAATACCAGATCATAGCAGTATCTAACATCTAGCTTTAACCCTAGATACTACACAGGTGACTCCCATCATATCCCAATCATAATATAGGTCTTGACAATGTGGCTGTGCAATTTTTTTAATGTCGCAGTGATCAGCTTGGTAGATATGGGTATCCTGAGACAAAGTAGGAATGGTCTCATGTACTCTGACATCCTTTTATTACTTAAAGAAACATATTATACGAGAGCTGTGCATACATAACTTCCTTAGAGGAAAATCCCACTCCAGCAAGGTTGTCAAGAGCACACATTACATCCTTGACAAATACCACTCATCACACATACAGATGTTCTTGTGCTGAGGCATGAAAAAGAAACCTCTCCAAACTTCAAAGATCTCCTAAGCCATCAAAAGGTAACACCTATCCTCGGCAGTCACTAAAGCACACACAAAAGCAAAACCTAACTCCATACACAAGCATATACCCGATGATCCTCCAAGAACAAAGCCCATAGGACAAGCAAACACTTAACCTAATACTGTTGTCATAGAGAATTCTATTGTAAAACACTCAGATGGCCCTCCCACAAGGCTGGACAAGAAGTTAATGGTTAGTTGCCTATCTGTACCTAAGATCCACAATATCACACAAGCACCAAGTCACTGCACCATAGGTACCAGTGTAATTCTGTCATAGTCCATGTGGGTGTAAATGACTTGAGATCTACCTCACTGGACTATATGAAAAGAGACGTTATGGATCTCTTGGAATGTGTGTCACAGAGAGCTGCATGCCTTGCATTGAACAGCAGTCTAATGGCACCAGTGATGATACCACAATATGAACAGAAAATAATAGATTTTAATAATTGGCTTAGGTTTTTGGTCTCAGTCCAGTGGGGTTTAATATCTGTCAGCATGGGAGGACATGTTTAACAGACCACATTACTTTGCTAAGGATGATATGCACCTGCCCCCCTCCCCAGGCTTTCACATATTGCCTAAGTCTTTATCCACCCCCCTTAGAGCCTTTTTTAAGCAATGTTAAAATGATAAAACTACCAACGTGGCAAAAATAAATAAATAAACAAAACAATCTTAAGATATTGCATCTGAATGCTAGGAGCCTAATCGTGAAGCTCCACAACCTACAAGCTCTTCTCACTCAGGAGAATGTGGACCTCTGTGCTGTTACTGAGACTTGGTTTAAAGCTGCAGAGAGTATTCCCGCAGTGCCAGGCTACACTGCCTTCCACACATTTAAGCCAACAACAGCACAGACAAGGGCTAAAGATGGAGGTGTCTTGATCTACATTAGAAACAAATACAACTCCAGCATAGTTAAACCGGATGATACCTTCAAGTTCACCCAGCTCCAAGTCTCCATAGATAAGGTCCCTTGCCATGTCTTGCCAACTACAAGTCACCCTATATGACCCATGAAGCTCTCAACTCTTATCTAGATATACTAGAGACATTCACCATCCAAACAAATACCCTGTTCATGGGAGACTTTACCCTTCTATAAACTGGGAAACTTACACTGTCTCAAACTCAGACACAACACTTCCTGGACTTTATCAACTTGGACACCCTGGACCAGATAATACGTACGTTAACCAAAGGATCAAACATATACTGGACCTAGTACTCACTAATATGAGAAAGCATTGCACCCTGTCCTGTGTTGCATCCTCATTGGTGAGGTCAGACCACAAAGCCATTTCCTTTGAAATAAAATTCAAGCCAGAAAACCCAACTAAACACGTAACAAGAACTATTCTAAAGTAAACTTCATCCTATTAAGTGGTAATTTGTCAAAATTCATGGCTTCCTCAAACCTAGAATTATTCATGGAAACACTGTAAAAATATGTAAATAGCTGCATTGTGGCTGCTATAGCAGAAGTAAGCCCAGATCTAGCACCAAAAGCAAATCCTATTTTGTGGAATTCCTACTTTAGAGGGGTATATAACAAAAGAAAAAAGTTATTGCCAAAATCAGAAAGAACTGTCATAGACACAAAAGCTATCTGATTCATCTAAACAAGAAACTAAGAAATCTAATAAAGTCCAACAAGGTCAATTAAAAGGTCAGGATAGCTTCCCAGGCTAAGGGCAATAGCAAGGCCATCTTCAACTGTTTCAGGAACCCTAAAGGTAACACTCAGCACTGTGCAGTACTGGTAATTGCACCACCTTCACTGACCTGGGTGACATAGCAAATCTGGCTGATAAATTTAGCTCTAACTTCACCCCCCCCCCAAACTACCCACTGTAAAATCCCTTGTAGCATATGCCCCCCCAACTACCAACAGGGAGCAGGCCCTGCTCGCTAATACAATGGCTCCCAACAATATCCCCTGTTTGCCTCCTAAATAGGCTAAAACATGACCTAGCAAGACCACTTGGTGCCCTCTTCAACTACAGCCTCAAAACAGGTTACATGCCAGGTGGATGGAGGGCCAAAAATGTCATCCTTTTTAATAAGGGTGGTCAAACAACTGCCCCCAGGAACTACAGATCTATCAATCTGACAACTCTAACATGCAAAGCCATGGAACAAATTGTGATGGAAATGATCAGCAATGACATTGACAACCTACTGAAACTGGGCCCATCCAGTTTGGCTGTAAGGAAAGGTCTTGCCTACTCAGCCTAGTAGACTTCTTTGAGAGTGTCATCAAGGCTATGGATAAGGAGAAAACAGTGCATACCATGCACCTTTATTTGGCCAAGGCATTTGATACATTATCCCACTCCGGTATTACTGACAAACTCTCAGAACTAGGCATAAATACCCACATAACTCAGTGGATAGGATCCAAGAAGTTAGGATCAGTGAGTCTTCCTCCACCAGGAGATTGGTCACCAGCAGAGTATCCCAGAGCTTCCTGTTGGGCCTGCTCCTGTTTGCATCTACCTCCTGGAGGTCAAGGCTAATGTCAAAGGCTTCTGTCTCACCAAGTTTACAGATGACTGTAAATTGGGAGCTACTATAGATTCCTCCTAATAACATTTGCATCTTACAAGAGGGTCTAACACAGAGAAATGATTGTTGCCAAAGCCACAGATTAAAACTCAATAGAAAGAAAGGCACTATAGGGCTGTTTGGGAAATCATCCACCCAAGGTAATTTACTTCATCGATAAAACACGCTTAAGTATTGACCTAGTAGTTAGGGATCTGGAAACATGTAGACAGCAATCTGGCCTTCAACCTACACATAGCTAAAATAGTAAGAAAATCATTCTATGTCGCCAAAGTCATAAGCAAGGGTATGTCATCCAGGTGCAAGGAGGTAATAGCACCACTGTACTCGGTCATTATCAGACCATCATTGAATACAGTGCCCACTTTGGAATGTATCTAATCAGGCAGTTGTAACAGAAGGTTGCTCACTAGGAGAATCCAGGGTATGAATGCCCTGTCCTACACAGATCTCCTTAAGGCCTTGTCTCTGTACTCATTCTCCTACAGCTTACTGAGAGGTGAGGTATGCCTGACATAAAGGCATTCTCAGATCTAGCTCTGATGGATCCCTTGCAGATCCGCAAAACAAACAGCATAAGGAACACTAGATCCAAGGACATGAACTTTGCTTGCAACATAAATAGAACATGCTGGAGGAACTGATGTGTGTCTCAAAGGATCCTTGCACTATGGAATAAGCTACCCATCCACATGAAGCAGAGTTCATACCTGACCCTATTAAATCAAAACCTTTATCACTGGATGGGAAATGGCAAATTCACCTTGTTCTGAACGCTATGTCTCTGATGGACAGAGGTTGCCAGTAAGTAGATTAATCCCCAACTAACAAACCCTCCCCCCACACATAGCCCTTAAGCTACCTTCTTACTAACATACCCTAGCAAATATGTATCCAAGGTACTTGATGACAAAATTGGGTTGGATTGCACAGTTAGGCTTTTAAAGACCCAAGTGGTCATTAGCCTGGTATAAACCTATGAACCAAAAAGATGTGTAAAACAAATTTGGGTATAAGCGTATTCTTGTGGCATGCAGAGATGAAACCATGACCACATTCCAGGTGATCAACGTTTGATTAGTGGCATGAGAATTTAAGAGGTAAGGCAGGGGAGAATGGGCTTCAGTGTATGATGCAGCTTGCCCATCCTGGGCAGAGGAAGATGCCTTGGCTTGCTGTATTGACAACGCCTTCATGTGGGTCAGTTAGCAGCCTTAGAAGAGGCCAGGCAAGCTCATGAGGCTAGCGGCACATGTGGACAGCTGAGCTGGCAGAGTCAAATGTGGGTGTACTCATGCATGTCTCTCTCCTTGCTAGGCAGCTCTTGTGCATTAACAAGCTATCTAGCAAAAGGACAAAGGTAGGCTGCTGCACAAGGCCTGCAACTTAGCCAGTCCCCTATTGGTCGATTCTTACTGTAGGTGTAAAGGATGGACACATCTGGATCCAGAGCAAGAACAAATGGGCCCTTATCTAAACACCCCCACCCCACTGAATAAATTTACCAATTGGGAGCAGGTAGGAGAACCATGAAGACTAGGGCCTGTAGAGTTTGTCGGGGTGGATCTGATTTCAGTTTACTCGATGAAGGTCTCGCTCTTCATTGCCTGCCAGGGTTACTGTAGGTCAGACTTCAGTCACCCCATCAGTAAACTGTGATGGTGTAGTTTTAATATTTACATCCCCTTCTCATGGTTCATAGGTTGGTACTAGGCTATCTGCCCAAAGGCATTTATAAGCCTAGCCGGAATGTGTTGGCTTTCACCGCCCACTTAGATTAGTTTCTTGTGCCTCTGTCCAGCAGAGCCATTGAAGTGATCCCCGGGGTAAGTTTCCCATCCACTCGTCAAGGTTTTTCTTGAAGAGGGTTAGTTAGAGCTCTGCCTAATGTCGATTGGAATCTTGTTCCAGAGCATGGGAAGTCTCTGGGACAGGAATCTATCCCTCCAGCATGTCCTATTTATTGTTGTGGTGAGGTTTAGATCCCTGGAGCATGTGGCTCGAGGGATATGGTTTTCTTTAGGTGGAGCATGTCCATCAATTCTGGGTTGGACATGGCCTTGTATGTCAGTCAGAGATAACCTCTGAGTAGGCAGTATGCAACCGAGTACAGCTGGAGTTTCTTCAGTCGAGCTGCATAGGGCATCTGCTTGAGGCCAGTGATCCTCTTGATGAGGAACTTCTGTGGTCTTTCCAGTTGTTGCAGGTGTCTTGTAAGGTACATCCTAAATGGGGCATTGTACTCTATGATGGGTCTGATGAGTGATGCATAGAGGGGCCCGATGACCTCTTTCGATCTGGATGCAAACCCTTTTGTGATTAGGTGGGCCAAATAGAAGGATTTTCTAACCACTTTGGCAATGTAATTATCAAAGGAGAGGTTACTATCTACTTGGGTCACCAAATCCCTTATTACGTTTTCCGTATTTAGGGGGCTATCACCTATGTGGTAGTTTGTGGGTACTTTGTTTTTTTCCAAAGGGGATGACTTTACACTTTTTGGCATTTAGCTTGAGGCCATGGGTTTGACACCAGGTATCTGTCCCAGTGAGATCCTTTTGGAGGATGTATATGTCAGCCGGAGAGTCATTTATAGCCCCTAGTTTGCAGTCATCTGCGAACTTGGTCAGCCATAGTCTTCCTGTGCTTGCCTGTACCTCTGAGAAGTATATGCCGAACAGGAGGGGTCCTAGGACAGAGCCCTGGGGAACACCACTTGTAACCGGTTTAGAGTCAGACCTAGCTCCCACAACTCTTACCATGTGGGTTCTGTCTGTGAGCCAGTTGGCAACCCATCTCGTGATGTAGGGGGTTTATGTTCAGGCTGATGAGCTTGTCTATAATACCTGAGTGGGGAATGGTGTCAAAGGATTTTGCGAGGTCTAGGTAGGCTGTGTGGACCACCTTTCCCTCTTCTATAGATTGGTAACTGTCTCAAAGAAGTCCACGAGGTTTAGGAGGCATGATCTGCCCTTAACAAAGCCGAACTGGGTAGGGTCAAGTGTTTGGAGGTTTCCAGTGTCTCTGTTAATGAGATCCATGATGATGCGCTCCATAGCTTTGCAGACCAAGCTAGTCAGGCTTATAGGGCAATAGTTCCTGAGGTCCATTGTGGCTCCACCTTTGTGGAGTGGAATAACCTTTGCTGTGTGCCACTCTGTGGGCACGTAACTTGTGGAAAGGCTGAGTTTAAACAGTGTGTTTAGGTGAGGGGTTAGTTCATATTTGAGCTCATGTAGGACGCAGCCTGGGAAACCGTCCGGTCCCATTGATGCTGTGTTTTTGGCTTTGGAGAGGGCTGCTTTAACCTGAGTGTCTGTGATTTCAGGGGCACTACATTCTTCTGGTATAGCTATGGGCCCTTTTGGGGGTGAGAGGGGAGTAAAGTTTGCACTGAACCTGTCTGCCAGGATGTTGGCTATATCGGTCAGTTCAGTGTATTTTGTGCCATTCTGCACTAACTCCGAGCAGATCTGAGAATTGCCACTTAGATTCTTGACATTGCTAAAGAATGCCTTGTGGTTATCTTTGGAGTCCATGGCAAATTTTTTTTCGAAGCTAGCCTTAGATGGTTTTATGAGGGAACGTAGTTTCTTGCTGATACTGATCAGGGATGTCTTCCCTTCTTAGGATTTTACTCTTTTCTGTACTAGTTTCCTCCTATTGTATAGCTTGTTTATGGCAGGGGTTCACCAAACTAGTTTCCTTCTCTTGGAGGAGGGAGTCTTGGTTTTGTTTGGGATAGCACGATCCATGCATTGTTGTAGTTGCCCATAGAGTGTAGTTGCACATGGATGATCTCTGAAGCATCGTGCTGTGCCATTAACCTGGAGGTGTGGGTATCCTTGATGAATATGGATACTCCCCCACCTTTTGTATTTCAGTCTGGGTTTTGTGGCCGAAATGTATGGTATGAGTTGTTGCCTGGTAGTGCTGGGGTGCTCTCTGGAACCTTAAACCAGGTTTCTGTTACTGCACATATATCAATTTTTCTCCATACTGAGGAGTGCCTTGAGTGCGTGCATTTTGAGCATTAGACTTCTGGCATTGAGCAGCATTACCCTCAGTTTTTTGTTACTTGTTCTATTTACGGCGGTGTGTTTGTCTTTTGAGCCTTGCCTAAAAAAAGGCACTATGGGGGTGGCAAGAGCCTTGGCCAGTATTCAAAAGCCTAAGGGTGACAGGTGCAAGTCGTCTCTAGCGAAGCAGCGTGGCTTGTCGAGCATGTCATCCGAAGCTGACAGACACTGGATCCCCTTTGAATGACACCAGAAGCTTAGCCAATTGTAGAAATTGATAATTTCTTCTCATTACCATGGTGTCATTCTTGGTGAGGACAGGATGCTACTCAAGGTCAGGGTCATACCGGCCTGGGCTACATGATCAGAGAGCTCCTCTATGTCTATCTCTTTTCATGTAGTCCAGGGAGGTACAGCTCAGGTCATTCACACCAACATGGACAATGACAAAGTCATATTTGTACTTGTTCTGGAGTGACCTGAGTGCTTGTGTTATGCGGCGGATTCTGACACCCGACAGACAGCTAACAGTAACCTTCTCCTTGTTCAGCCTAGTGAGTGGTACATCAGTGTGCCTGACTATAAACTCACCGATTACTAGTGTGTTGGGTATGTTATTTTGCCTTAAGGGCTGTGATTGTGTGGCACACTGGTTTTGTGAAGTATGTGTTTCATGGTTTGTGTTGGGGGGTGGAGGTTGCTTGGATGTCTGCTTTGGAGGTCTCTGTTGCTTTTGCAGATTTTTATTTAGAACCTCTGAGTATGTTTTTGTGTATTTATGTGTGTTTTTTGCTAGTGCTGGCTTCATAGGTCTATGTGAGACTGGTGGTGTGATGCAAGTAATTCCCTTCTCCTCTTGACTGCCTGGTCCAGTCTTGGGTTGAGAGAGCTTAGCCTCCAGTTTGACTGTATAAGTGCATCTCTCGCATGTATTAGTGTTTGGTGGAAGGAGGAGAGGGTTGTCTGTGTACATGAGGCATTGCAACATTGCCTCAAAATGCCCAGATTCACCAGTTGGACTGGAGAGTACACCTGAAACTGCCCTTTGGACATGCCTGGATAGGTACAGTGAACTGTTTTACTGATTGGCTGGTAAGGTTGAATAGAGAGCCTTGTCTTCTCTATGGTATAGGGGGGGTCTAGTGCTAGGGTTTATTAGTGCTTGCTATGAGTTTTGGGCAAGTGCCAGGATGATAAGTGAATGATTTGAGTGCTTAAGTTGAAGGTTTGTCTAGTTCCAAGGGAAAAATTGAAGAGTAGACTTTGTGGAGGCAAGAATAATTATACCCTAGCTACCCCGGCGCGCAAAACCGTGCAGATATGGGTGACCTAGACAAGTTTACTGTTTCCTACAACAGAGATCCAGTCTGGGTTCCAGATCTCCAAAGTACTCCCACCATTGCACTGAACTTATCAAACTTATGTGGATATCCTTCACAATTCTTTTAGTCTACCTGCAACTCTGATTTGTCTTTTTTTTTTCCTGCCACTCAGTATGTCTACCATCTTCTCTTTCAGGTTTGCTCACCTGGTACAAACCTATATGCCTATCCTCAGAACAGCTCCTTCTTCGGGTACCACTTCTACCAGCAAAACCAATAGTAAAGCATTTTTTCACTTCATAATCCATTCTATAGAACTGTTTTTTTCCTTCCTCAGTGGCACTGTCTTCCCACTAGGATTCAAGAGTGTGTTGGAAGCACATATGCTCCCTCTAAACTGTTGTAAACACTTCAGACCAGTCTTGCCTAAGTAGTTTTCTTTGTCTCTTCTCAGTCTTTACATTCATGTAACTTAATTGCATGTAATGACCTTACTTATTGTAAAAAGTGAGATTATACCATCCTGCTGTGATTACATATGTGCTGAACTTGTAGATGGTGTACCAATGAAGTTTAAGTTGTATATATTAGTTAACTGATTGATACTGTTTAGCTAGCTGCTACACAGAGTTAAACAATTAGGTGTTTCTTAAAAATCATCAATGTAGATTTTTATCTTTTATGTTGACTGGATGCAAGACAACAGAGAGATGCAGAGGATGTGGTCTCACTTCCTAGAGATCTGTATTTAGTCTGGACTCTGTGGAATGTATGTGTACCACTTGGTATGTAGTAGCTTTCTATAATTTATTGATATTTATAGAAGTATACCTTATAATGTTCATCATATCGATCACTGGCAGTAGCCTAAGATGCATGTTTTATGTTATGGATAGGATATAGCAGGCAGACAACTTTCAAAGCTTCAAGGCGTGTACCGCATGCCCAAACCATTATTCAGCTTGAGCTGAGCTGAATAAAAACAGGTATGGGCACCAAGTCCTTCCCAGCATTTCTGCCACGGAAGAGAGCATTCCTCTGTGGGCTTTTGAGGATTGGTTGGCTTGTGCTGTTCCACATTGCTGAGCAGAGAGGTTTCCTTTGGGGAAAAACCTTCCACATATATTTTTTGTTGTTTAAACTTACTTCCCTGTGTAGGAAAGTATATTTTAAGCTAGAAAAATGTGTTTTTATTGACTGTCATGCTACTTTACTGTACTGTTAAAAGGGAGCGCTCTTTTGTTTCTGACAGTTTTAAGGTTAGTTTTGACATTCTAAAACTCTTTGTTTTCTGTGGAGAAACTGTATTGTGATTTTTACTTTGTTTTTACTGGGAATACGTACTTTTTAAATTTTACCATCTTGACTTTGGAATAAACTCCTGGTCACATGGTCGATCCTTCTTCCAGCCACAAAAAGAAAGTTAACTAAGCAGCCTTTGCCACCACAGTAGGCTAGGAATTTGCCTCAGCTGCAAATGGATGACTCTGCTCTGGCCAAAGCTGGTTCATCAGATTGCCCATAGTTTTCTCTGGATCACTCTGGTTTTGTCCATACAGCTACTATGGATTGGGGTTAGCCACATCCTCTGCATCTGTTGGGGTACCCTCATTGGGCAAAGGAGACCCATTCTTGTCTGTCTTGGAAGAAAGGGTAGAGCATGTGCCCCTGCTTAGCCAGAATGTATGCCCATCCCTAGGGGAAGCAGTAGCTGTGATTCATACTTACCCCGACCTGTCAAAAAGAAATAAGATACTAAACATTTATCATCACTTGCACCAGTTTCACTGAACACTATTGGTTTATTAAGGCTGGCTCAGGATCTTGTACAGGCTATTAACTCTTCTTAGCATGTGGTTTCTAATAAAAAAAAAGAAATCCTCTTTTCTTGAAGAGGTTCAAGAAATTGAATCCAGAGAGGAATGTGATGAGAAAGATGCCGTTTTTTCTTCTCTGATTTATGACTCAGACTCCGAGGAGAGCAGGTTATCTAAAACTTCGTCAAAGATTAACTTTCTGTGATAATATTTCCAGAATGTGTCAGTGTTTTCAGTGGGAGAACACTGAGCTTTCTCATTTCCTCAGAAAATACTATGAGCTGTTTCAACCTGAATTACCAGAACCTTTTCCAAACTCTTAGTGATGTCAGCATTGGAAGTTGTGTTTGTTTCATACTGTGGTTTCCCTGACAGCCGGTCTGTTTCACCTAAGGAAATAGAATGTAAAACATTCCTCAGTCTTTCAAATGTTTATACACTCATCCCAGACTTGACCCAGCAGCTATAGTTTTAGTAAATCCAACTGCTGTCAACTGTTCATTCTAATCGTTCTAACAAGGATGGTAAAACAGTTGATAATTTTGGTAAACCAAATGCTTCTGCAACTTTAATTTTTAGAATTTTGAATTGTCAGACACTTGTATTTGACTTATTTTGACTAATTATGAAAGTATGAGGAATGTTTTATCTGCACTTCACTCCTGTGAGACAAAATCTACTTTGTGTAGTTTAGTTTCTTCTGTTTCTCAAGTCACTACTCCATTGTTTAAAGTATATATATTTGACTGTTGATACTACATCTAGGACTGTTACCACTGGTACTATGTTGAAATTGTTTGCTTGTCTGTGTTCTCAGAACCTCTCAGATGTTTTTTAAATTTTCGTTTGAACAGACATTTTGTTTTTACCCCTCTACTGCAGAGGTCATCAAAAATGTGATGAACGATGTAAGTTGATACAGAGCATCTCTCAGATTTTCAGCCATTCTACTTCCAAATTTTCCAAGAGATTTTCTGCTCCCTCGTCCAGTTTTTGCAAGAAACATAATAAACATTCCCAGCAAAATTCTGTTTAGTAGATATGTAAAAAACAGTGGCATGGAGGTTCCAAAAAGAAAGCAGGACCTCTCCCCCTTTAACAAAGGACAGTCAAATACAGCAGAATGACTATACAGACTATACAGGAAACCTTGCCCCACCTTGGTAGTCCCTTTTCCCTTTCATAAAGTTTGAATCTCCATTTCTTTCTTTGGCAACTGATTGTTTCAGACAAATGTGGTCCGAGACTGATTTTGCAAAGTTAAAGATGGGAATTTATGTATTTTGCTTATTTAAATGTGTACTGAGGTAGTGGACTGATCTCATTTTACTGTTTGGAGACACAGACCAGGTAAATAGGATCACATGAATGAATAAAGCATATTTTCAGATACAAGGATATGGTCTAAAGCATATACATATTCACAGATGCAAAAATATGCTACAATATTTAGTTCAACAATAATTAGCTTAAAAGTCAAAATATGAATGGAAAATAGAATTATGCTTGTGAATGGGAAAAGTGTTTCCATTTCAAGGAATTATTCTACATCAACCAGACAAACCACTCTGTTACCTCCTGTCCAACTGCACTTGCTTTCTCATGGGGGTAATATAAACAGTTCCTTCCCAGATAGGAAGAATGTTTTTGGTGCCAAAAAAATTAAAAAGTCTGAAGACCAGTTCTGGGCCTTTCTTTCCTAAACCAGTATGCGATAATGCCCATATTCAAAATGCTTTCACTTCACAATCTGTTAACCCTTCTTCCTTATTTGAGTTTTTTGGTCATCTTAGATTTGAAACATATTTATAATCACATCCCTATTCTTCCAGTCTTCAGACATTTCTTAAGGCTTTATGAGTCTGGATCACGTTATCATTTCTCTACCCTTTGGGCATATCAGTCAACCTCTTGGAGCAGGAAATCTAGATAAAGCCATAAATAATGGCGGGGATGGGGCAAAGGCCCAACAATAGGGGAACTGCTTTTACAAGCTCAAAAAATTGATAGAATGATAAGTTTTGCATTAGCATCAATGAGGGGTGTAAAGTCTAAAACCAAAATGCCTGTCATTGTTTTCTGACTTCAACCCTCAGTGATTTCCAAGAAAATCACAATTTTATGAGAAACAGACCAAAAATATGAGGCAAAAATCTGTATAGATGAGAGGTATGCCTTTGGGCACTTCACTACTCCAAGAGTGTTCAGAAAGTGCCTAGCTCATGTTATAGCCCATTACAGGCTACAGTGTTCCCACATTTCTCCATATTTAGATGACTTTATCTTTGCAGAATCTTTTTCAAAATGTCAGGAATCCTTAACTTGGGTGACCATATTCCCACGTAAGATTGGATTCCAAGAGAACATTAAAACGTCTTTTTGACTTCACACAGGATTATATTCTTAAGATGTCTGCAAACAGATGCCCTATGCAGACCATAAAACTCCAGCTTTACTCCGTCGCATATAGCCTACGCAGAGGTGATCTCTGCCTAACATACAAAGCTTTGTCAAACCCAGAGCTGTTGGACATGCTCCACTTAAAGAAATCCCAATCCCTCCGAGCTACACGCTCTAGGGACCTAAACCTTGTCACCACAATAAACAGAACATGCTGGAGGGATAGATTCCTGTCCGAGAGACTTCCCATCTTCTTCTTCTGGCTTTTCCCGGTTAGGGGTTGCCACAGCGGATCACCTGTTCACTCATGATTGGCAGTGGAGTTTTACAGTGTCGAGATGCCAGCCCAGCACCCAACCTTCCACAGAAGGCACACACTCACACCTAGGGCCAATTTAGAGTGTCCAGTCCACCTACTGCATGTCTTTGGGATGTGGGAGGAAACCGGAGCACCCGGAGGAAACCCACGCAACCACAGGGAGGACATGCAGACTCCACACAGAAGGCACCCCAGCCAAGAATTGAACTGGAAAACCTGTTGCTGTGAGGCGGCAATGCTAACCGCTGCACCACCGTGGCCACCCTGTCCCAGAGACTTCCCATACTTTGGAATAAACTACCTATCTATATCAAACAAAGCTCCTCATTAGCACTTCTTGAAGTAGTAAATTCACCTCGGGGATCACCTCTATGGCTCTGCTCGACAGTGACACAGGAAAATAATTTTCTTGGGTGGCAAAAGCCAGGGTACCTTTTTGGCTGGGCTTGTATAGACCCCAGGGCCAATAGCCTAGTAACTACCTATGAACCTGTAAGATAGTTCAGTAAAAAGAGCATTCTTCCAAATGAGAAATGTAGATCTATATTGAGATCTATTACACAGATTTTGCACTCAGACTTTGGTCACTGCGAGGTAATATCTCAGGATTCTGGGTCTCATGACATCAATGATTCTTGTGATATATCTGGCAAGACTCCACATGAGAAAGATACAGTGGTATCAGATATGTCTTTGGTCTCTTTGTGATGAAAGGAGGTACTGCCAGCCCAGCTAGCTGGAATTTTGTAAATAATTATATGTCATTGCTGAATATCAAAATGATGTATATAAAATGCTTGTGTTACAAATGTATTAGAACTGTATGTCATGTGTATTTCAAACTGGTTTGTACAGATGTGTGTTGAATAGGTATTTTATAAAGTGTTTGTGTTGGAAATGGAGCCACAGTGTGCCCTACTGGAAGAAAACAGAAATGTACATGCACTGTTGTAACTGTCTAAATGTATATATTTTAACACTGGAGACTGGAATACAGGAGGTTAACTTCAGTCCAGCAAATTTTAGGAAAATAGCTGAAATTAAATTACTCTATAGACTAAGCAATAAAAGATGGTATCCTTCAGTTTTCAAGGCAGCTAGAGACAAGAGTCTCTGCTGAGAAGCTTTTTGCATTGTCTTTAGGGTGAATTAATTACTAATCTTGAAAGCATGAAGGAATGCAATTGTTTTATGACTTCCAGCATCTGCCAAAGGTCTGAGGTCTGTGTATTTTCACAGGTAGATGCTAAATACTGCCAGCTACCAGCAGTGGGGATTTTGACTGGGAACTAGTCAGATGACAAGAAATGATGTCATTCTGCAAGTTAGCCCAGCAGTAATATTTGATATATTATTTTGAAAAGTCTCTTAGTGAGACAGAGCATTTTACATTCTGTCTTAGACCTGACAGCAACTACAAGATCCATTCACCACATCTTCCTTGCTCTAATGAAGTAAGTTTCTAGGGTATACTAATTCTCTTAAATACAGTCAGGAATATATTAAAGCTTAATTTAGATGCTTCTCTTACTTTATTTGAGACTGTCCTGCAATGTTGTTTTAAATATTCCTATGGTTTTGAACTTTGCCACTGTGAATATATATTTAGTATTGTCTTGTCTGTTATAGTTTATTATCATATATATTTAAACCTTTCATTGTGGCTGATTTATGTAGAGATATTTAAGTTTTGAGAGTGCTTGCATATTTATTTGGTGACACTATGTGGGCCACTCCTAATAGCCTTGCTCTTGGTCTACCATTTGTATTAATAGTAATATCATAGAGTAAGATTGGGCACCCTTTTTAAAGGGCCTTAAGGTAGCTGACAGGCGTGACTGGTGGCAGCAATATCTACCTTATAGTCTGGGCAGAAGGGGGCATAGCTAGTAAACCTGTGCCATCCTTTCCCAGGTGTGTGTGTGTGTGTGTGTAAATGAAACCTCAAAGTGTGTGTGTGTGTGTGTGTGTGTGTGTGTGTGTGTGTGTGTGTGTGTGTGTGTGTGTGTGTGTGAGCTACTTGGGTAGGAGCACAAAGTACTGGTTAGATAGAGAGGGTACTGGAGGTCTTGGCTTGGTCACTCGGCTGAGATCTCAACTCTGTAGCTGTGCCAGTGGGGAGTCTTATTGGGGATCTGGAGAAAGACTGAGAAGCCAGCCCCAGACTGACTGTGGTTTCTGTGAGCTCTTAAGGGAAATTGCACTTGACGCAGAGAGCTGCATCTATTGCCAGTGGTGAGGATTGAGGCTCCTTGATTACTAGTTGGCAGTGGTGGGACATCACAGTCTGCATCAACACCCATTATCTTTTCAGATCCATTTCTGGAATTAGTGAAAAGAGAAATCACTTCTTGGAGACATCAAATATTCTTGAATCCAGGTCTTCCCTTCTCCCCTTTTGCTTCAAAGTAGTCACCATAGATGCCTTGGAGTTTTCCTGGGGAGCAGTGTCAAGGGGGGTAAAGGTACCTGGGACAACAAAGGCAGAACCAAGCACATACATGTAAAAATAGATACTTGCTCTTATCAAGACACTCAACTCTCTGAATCACCCCTGGTCCCCAGAACCACATCAAATTGTTTCAGACAATAGCACAGTGATGTGGTACATAAGCAGACAAGCAATGGGGAACCAGATCTTACCTCCTATGCAGACTAGCCACATTAGCATGGAATATAGTTTTACAGTACAATATCACTCTACAACCATCTTACATTCTGCCAGTGCAAAACTGTGTGGCAGGCAAGCTAAGGATGACAAAGGCAGATCCTCATGAATGGAAAATAGATCAGGGGTCTTCCAAGATTTGATGCATCTGTGGGGAGTTCCACAAGTAGACCTGTTGCCTGCTGTCTGAACAGTCAGCTGGAAAAGTTCTGTTCCAGGACTCCATCCAAGAAGGCCTGAAAGACATACGCCTTTTCTTTTCCTTGGACAGGAGAGTTCTTTTATGCTTTTCCACCCTCTCCACTGATATCAGGGTACTTTTGAAGCTTCAGAAGGAATCTCCCAAGACCATTGTAGTAACTTCTGTTGCAGTGCTGATTCTGGCCCAATTTCCAGAGTCTTTGCATCATTCTAGCTAACAGATGTTTGACGACAGATATCTGGTCATCTGGGTATAAGAAGGGCATCTTTTGGCCCCATTTTGAGTTCTTTCTAGCCATGCAGTCCAGTGCACTTCATTGTGTGTATATATAGAAAAAAAGGCTTGTGTTTCCAGAGTTTTTCTTATCCTGTCAAATAAGTACTCATCTGATTTAGTGTTGAAAAAGATTAACAATTCCTTGAAGTGTGGGAAGTAAAGCCCATTCTGTTTGGGTCTCAGCATGATGCCTGTAATTGTCTCAATTGTGCTAAATTTCAAGAGAAGATCCTTACATTCAGGACCGAAGTTATAGCTGCTCATATGGAGTCCTTGGTTTTGGTTCCCAGTGTATATTTATTTGCAAATCCCAGCATTATCCCTAAAAAAAAACACAAAGAAAGCTGTCCATGAAGCTTCAGCCCATGGTACTAAGTCTGTAGATTCAGATGAGGAGCTTTTGCAGCCCCCCGGTCCAGCAACTGCCAAGCCCAAAGCCCCTGGTGCCATTCCTCAGGAGGCCACCATGGTTTCAGGCCTTCCATTCACATCTTCATAGCATCTTCATAACAACAGCATCACATGGATCTGAGGGCACCCCACAAGCTTCAACTTCCAACATTCATGATGTGTGTACCAAGAGAGATACCTTATCTTCCTCAGCTGTGGAACCTCAGTCCAAGGTCATATTCAGACAACCACATCCTCAAGTTATCTTGACAAAATGGATGCCTAAAACAGAGAACCATCAGCCTTCCTCTGTCTTTTCCTCTGCCACTCCTGCTCAGTTCATAGCTCAGGACCTCTTAAAAATAGTTAGAGTTCATAGCCTTCATGAAATCTGGGGAGTCTAGCTACACTTAGACCACTACCCCTGAAGACTCTCCCTCTAAAAGGTGCAGGGATGTGGCTTTTCAAAAAGAATCAAATTTGTTGAGTCCTGAAGATAGAGAAATTGTCGTACTGTGAGCTGTTGCCACCCCAGCTTCATCCTGACTCAGATGAAGCTCGTTCTTCTACCTGTCCCCCAGAGGACCTCTCTTTTGGGATACCTTTCATAAAAACAAGTAAGCCTTCATTTCAGAAAGGCCCATTATAACTACTGAGTTTGCCATCACCCAGACCATTGGCTATCCCTCAAGTGTATGTGATGCTTGATGACATCTTTGAAGACATATCTTTGCATTCTGATTCTCTTCCACCTGTCCACTCTTAATCTAATCTGCCATTAGAGAGATCGGAGTTATGAAGGCTGGCAAAGGGTTGCATGTTGGTGATTATGGACAGTAGTGTACATAATATGACTATCAACAGCATGCTTATAGACACCACTGTATATGAAGAAACCACAGTGAAAAACATTAAGAGATGTTTTTCAAATATCGACAGCATGCTCAACGTTTTACTCAGTCAGGGCAACATTGACCATGACATGTATACATTTCTCCAAGTTAAATTACCTAAGATGGCCAGAAATTTTGGCATAACAAAGATGCACAAGAACAAGTCTAATCCACCTTCAGACCTGTTGTAGCAGGAAATCTTTACAGGATGGAACTGATCTGTGTTTTCCACGTCCATATTCTTAACCTGGTTGTTCAAAAATCGAAGTTTTATTTAAGAGATTCACGGCACCTGCTTGAATTACTTAGTGGCTTTCAAGAAAGAGCTGTGATTATTCTTTTGGTCTCTGGATGTCATTTCCCTTTATACATGCGTTGAACAAGAAACTGGAATTGAGTTCTTTAGGAGGTGTCTTAGTAGATTCACCATGTTTGAGAACACCTTTGTTAACACTATTTGTACCCTGTTAGAAACAGTTTTGGACAATAATTTCTTTACCTTCCTGGGCAAACATTACAAATAGAAATCAGGGGTGGTTATGGGGGCAAGGGTAGCTCCAGTATTCACCAACCTTGTGATGTCCTGGTGGGAACAGAGGTATTTTAATACCCACCCATTGTTTGAAAACGTCACTTTTTACAAAAGATTTACTGATGACTTTGTTATTGTGTGGAAAGGCACTGAAGAAGAATTTCACCAGCTATTGGTTTGGTTTAATTATAGCACTTCTTTCATGAAGATCACTATGAGTGGGTTTGGGAACCATCAGTTCTTTGGACATTTCTCTGGCCCTCCACTTGGAGAATCAAAAATATGAAAGTATGATCTTTAGAAAGGAAACTTTTGTGAGTCATTGTTAACATAAGAGGAGCCAGCATCCACACCACATGAAGAAGGGTGTCGTAAAGGGACATTTCATTTGTCTAAGTAAACTGATCAGTGAAGATGACACTTTCTGCACAAGAGAAGGATGTTCTGAAGTCCTTTTTCATGATGAGAGGGTACGACTCTGAATGGCTCGCTAAAGTCATAGATGAAGTTAATTTGTTATAAACAGATAAGGCCAGACCAGTCTTGCACAAACAGAAGCCAGACAGCCAACTAGTCAGTAGTGACACACATACACACCTCCACACAGAGCACTTTGATTGGTTACCAGTGGCATTTCCACTCCCCATCACGATAGACATGCAGCTGATCGAAGCCATTCTCAGAGATCTGGAAATTAATTTTGGGAAATGGTGATCTGGCTAAAATACTAGGAGATAGCTCAATTTTTATGAATAAAAGAGTAAACAATATTAATTCCATTTTAGAAAGACACTCTGAAGCTGATTCTGGAAGACAAGTAACACCAGGGACTTACAAATATGGCAGATGCAAACAATGCCACTTCATTTGCAACACCTCTAATGTTTTTATTAAATCTTTGCACCTGAAACTTTGGTCTAATGTAGCATTTGGCTTTGTGTGATTTCTGCTCCAGCTACTCTGTTGGTAATATTATAAGAAGATTGTCACTCAGGATTTATGAACATACTTTAGCTGTTAAAAAGTGTGACACAAGTAATGTTCTAGCAAAACACTTCTTGCAATGTACTGACTTTAAGAAATATCAATTCTTTGTACCAGACACAGTAAACATGAGCGTTTTTTCAAGAAACTACAATGTAAGGCTGGAATGCTGCAATTCCCAATGGCAAATTAGATTAAGATCAGACAGACATCTGGGCTTAAATGAGACACTTAACATAAAGTGCTTTTTACTAGCACAGAGGCTAGAAAGACATAATTTGCTTAAACTGTTGCAAAGATTTGAACTAAGCTTCACTATGTGTTCTTTTGCTTCACGGTGTATCCTTAAATTTCACCTTTGAGTACTTGGGAGATGGTGATTGGACATTTGTGAACATGTGACTTTTCAGTCACCATTTTTTTTAAACTGTGGCTGAGTGTTTAACAGATTCTGATGAAGTTTTGAGTTTTTATTAAAAGAACAAAGGCTCTTAATATTGTTTCTGTGACTCCTTTTGTGCAGCTTTGTGGAACTTTTTGTTGTAAAATGGGGTACATGCTTTACAGACTACTCACAAGTTTAAGAAAGTCAAGAAAAGTCCAGTCTTTTTCAGCCACTTTTTCTTGCAAAACCATATTTCACAAATGTGATTGATGCTTTAGTTACACATCTGTCCACTTAATTTAATTGTTGTTGGTCTTCTTCCTTAAGATTTTTTCTAGTTAACCCCTGTGCTTTTCTTTTTTTGTCTTTGCAACCATTTTTCTTTCGAACACTGGAAAAATTGTCACTGACAGTGACAAAGTCTGTCTATGAACTTTACTATCAGAAGAATGAGAAGCGGAGTCCCCTTTTATTTGATGGCTCACTTCTTGTTGAATAAACTGTTGTATTTCCTCCTTAGTCTGTTCTTTATCAACAAAAAATTGATCCTGTGAGGGAAAAATATTCTGAAAACAGCTGGATACAGCAGCTTGAAATTCACACCTGCCTTTCAACATCAACTGATTGCTGGGATAAAATTGCTTGTCTTCTACCTGGTGTACAGTGAATAATTATTTTCTATAAATACTCTGCTGTTTCCAATTGTTAATACTTTGCTGTTTTGCCATAGTTTTGTTAGGATCAACTATTTATGCTAGGATTGCATCTTTGCTAATGTAAGTATTTGCTGCTTTCTCATGGCCATGTTTGGAACATACACTTGCTGTGTTCTTTCAGTTAAGAAATCCTGCTGTGGAAGCACAAATAAGTAATACAGTCTGCTCCTTCCAGTTTCTCTGATACAGCAAAAAAATCTCAAGTTTTTTCTCTGCACTCTGTCTTTAATGCTATTTTTTTGAAACTGCTCTGATTGAGAAGCCTCATAATCAGTAGCTTTTTCTTCATTTCACCTTCTAATATTTGCAGTTTTATCAGTTCATCTGAACAGCTTATTAAAGCTTCTTCTACTTTTCCAGCCTTTTGTTATTGGAGTTGATACATTTCTTCAATATTTCAATTATTTTAATCACTTCTGGAAAAGATGGATTGTTTTTCCCTCTGAATTGGCTTTTTGGACAGCTTTTAGAGTGCTTCCCAGACAGTGTTTTCTCATCACCTTTTCTGGTTGCTTTTCTTTTAGGTTTTACAAATTTCTTCTTTGCTGGGATTCAGGCAGTATACTTACTAGCCAGAAAATGACCCCCCCCCAAAAAAAAAAGTTTCAGTGGCACTCTTTTTTTTTTCGGTTTCTGTTTTCACTCTGGGAAAGTTGAAATTACATGGTTGATCAGTGTGTGCAGCCATCTTGGAAGTCCTCATTCCTGTCACCTTCAAGTGACAGCACACACTCTGTGAAAATCAAACCGGCTTACAAGCAGGCTATGCAAATCTGTTGTAATGCCTTATGTGATCACTCAGTTTTTAAGTGTGTCAGGAATTTTTCAGTCAGTGGAGCCAGCTTTGCTGCAACTTGTTAATCTCTCCATCCTGCACTAAGTATAGAAATTACTTGCTCTATTTCCTTGGGAGGGGTACTCCCCATGTAGGCTATAGTCTGCCAGTGGGCCCCCTAGTCTACTGTATGACTTTTCCTTCCTGTGCTCCTTATGACCATGTTCCTTCCGAAGGCTTTGACTTGAGTCTCATAGATACTTCTCATTGCTCCATACTGGCCCAAGCATGTCATTTTCCTCTTTTCAGGCCTCATCTGAGGAATCCTCCTTGTTCCCATTTCCACACCTGGATCTTCCTCCTCTACCCTTCTGGTCAGCGTCAGTTGGACCTTCTTAACCTCAAGCTTTACTGCATGTTTTCCCCAGGGCCAGTCATTCTTCCTTCTTGAAAAAAAAAATGTAATTTGCATTTTTGTCTGCTTCTCAGAAATAAGAAAATGTATAAAAGGAAGTGGAAATGCTTTTCTATTTGGGAACCATTTAACATCTTAACTCCTTTTATTTTCAATAGCAGATGTCTTGCAGATTTGTCCAGACTGTTTGAATCAGGTTCGATCTATTCCACTGTCAAATTGCATTTGGCTGCCATTTCTAATTATCATCCTGGATATCAGAACAACACTTCACTTCCAAAAGCTATGCAAGATTTTTCCCAAAGGAGTGTTTCTTCTTTGTCCACCTTTTAAAGACTCTACTACACCCTGGACCCTGGTCACTATTGAGGAGGGTAGCTTCTAATAATAGTCTGTTAGTGTCCTTTGTGGTCATCCAGCTTCAGTTGCATAGGCTGGTGACATCTTAGGTGCATCAGAAACTTGACACCTGCCTCAAACTGTGGAATGCCATCTGGCATGGCTGGCTGACTTGTGTGACTGACAGCCCTGAATGTTAGGCCACCACAGGTATGGTCTGCACACAACATCAGCCATGGAGGTAACTGATGATCTGATGTCAGTTTTCATTCATTCCTCTACAGTTTGGTTCAAATTCGACCTGGAAGTTATTGTAGCTTATGGCTACTAGAAAACTCTCAAGCTTTTCCCTTACTCATAATGTACAATCCTCTGACATACCTCAGATGTTGTTTTCCACTTTCTCATTTGTATGTGGTTGCTGGGAGCTCTCAAGCTTGTTCATAGGTTAGTACTAGGCTAACTGCCCCTCTGGACCATTTTAAGCCTAGACAATTATCCCCATCTGGGGATCAAACCCTGCACCTTGTCTGTGTAAGGTAAATACCTTAACCATTATGCCAACCTCCCAACCTTAGTATTTCTTGGCAAATAAGTCAATTTTTTTCCTTTTACTCATTGTTGCACCGCTAATAACGTTACCTTTTTGCTATTTCTTGTATTTTATTCCTCCCTTTCCTACACTGCTTGTGTATTTCTCCTTACTATAGTTGGTAAATTCTTTTCTTTCCCTTTGTTTCTATACTTTGTGTATCCTTAAATACCATTATTGGTATTTTTCTATCTCTGCATATATACATATATATAAGGAAATTTTCTTTTTGCTTCCCTTTCCTTTATAAGATGTGTCTGAAAAGGGTTCATCTGGATTCAAAAAGTGTTAGGATTGCTCGCACAAACTGCTGCTCTCTGATGCTCACAACTTGTGTGTGTACTGTCTAGACCCACGACATCTACAAATTGACTGTAAAATTTGCAATGCTTTCAATCCACGTGCTCTAATGGATAGAAAGTACAAACTTTGAAAGGGCTACTGCCCTCTTCTTTTTCAGAAGCTCTGTTTGGGGCTCACCCCCCCAAACCAAAGCTGAAGGAGCCATCTACTAAGCCTTCTGGTCCTTTGGATCATCAACCCTCTCGTTGGATCAGACCATGGACCACCAAGGAAGAAATGCACTACTCCACTGATCTCGTCTCCTTTTCCAATCCAGCCTATCATTTTGAAGCCCTTGGATCCAAGTCTCCCAGGACTGTCTGGATTGGATCCAAAGATAACAGTATCTTTGGCTCCAAGGCTTTCTCTGAGTGTACATCTCTGATGGTTTCAGAGCCGGATGACTCTCAAAAGCCAAAGTGTTCCTGTTGGATCTGAGGCATTACAGTCAATTCTGAAATTGTCAGCGCCGTCTCTGCCCCTCGGATCTTCAGCATTGGATAGCTTGGCTCTGGCATCTACTTTGGGTGGATTGCTTTCAGGCATGGGAAGCTGATGGGTCAGAAGCTTGGCTTCTCAGGTCCATCAGCTTCCTTCTTCCCAGAGAATTCTGCTTTTTAGGTGGTGTAGAGAGTGTTCTCTACCTCTGCAGGGCAAGCAGTTCTTCCCCCCTTGGATTTACCCTCTGGATCCTGTGTACTTCTGCACCTTGAGCCCCATTATTCCACTACAGAGACAGCCAGCCCAAAGTCTGCAGGCTACCCAGCAGGGTATTGCTGTTTCTTCCGCTATTTCTCCAGAACACCCACAGAAGAACTCCCTAGGAAGAGGAAGTACAAGAGGAGGCATATGGACTCTCCTAAGGAGTCTTTCACTGAAGATACAGATTTCAACAATGGGGAAGGATCCACAAGATCTCTACCTGAAGATGCCTCATTTGGAGACATCCTAGAAATCCTTATGTAAAGAGGTGGTTGGTCCACTGATAAGCCTTTAAAAGAGGAATCTGTATTTCTGGACACCTTTGGGTCTGGCCCATCCTACCTCCTGGTTTTACTCTGCCCACTGATGAGCGCATTGATTTGATCTCGAAGTGGGCATGGAAAGAAACACACACAGTTGAGCCAATTCCAAAAAAAACAGACCAGATTTTGGCACCACCTATAGGAAGGGAGTTTTGGAGCAAGGGAGTGTCCATAGATGCCATGGTCATTGGGGCGGCCACCAAGAAAGAACTCACAGAGCAGAGTTCGTTCTTGATCACCAGAAAGCCTAATAACCACTTCATAGGTGACAATTTGGAATTTGTGCTTATATTCTGTTCCTGATGAGAAGGAGCAAAGTGCATTGATTCCTGACTATTTCTGGTTGGACACCGAGTGCCTGTGCTTAATGGTCCTGATTGGCCTGGTTGCTATTAGAGGCATTTACCAGGAAAAGGGTACAACTTGCCTACAGACCCTTGCCTCATCTGGAACAATACAGTGGATCACCAAACAGTATATGGCCTGCTTCTCATCTTGGATTGGTGCTAATGTTTTGTTTCTGGTGAGAGAAGAAGTAAAGGAGCATTGTATCCCAACAGAGTGAAGCTATGGTGAGACCAGCACTAGTAGTAGACAAGCAGTAGCCATTCATGCAACTCCCCTTTTTTCATCATTCTTGACAAGCTAACTCTTTGTTTTCAGTAAGTACTGCTTGATTTGTTTCTGACTTAAGAACATCTGCCTACATACTTCATCCCCTCAAGTGTTTGGCTGTGCCATACAGACTCGGACACCTTGAGTGATATTTCTCCTGTAAAACCACGATTGAAATTTCTCCAATACCTAGTTGCACACAGAACTAGTTTTCAGTTACAAGCACGGTCACCAGAGTTGCAAACCAAATACTCCTGACCTTGCTTTATATTCTCACTCCAAATGTCTAATCAATAAAAAGGGGTCTGTTGCCATGGATGTGAACTTTCCCATTATCTTTGTTACCAGGTTGGTGGATATAAGCATCCTGAGGCAATGTAGAAATTGCCTCATGTTTACTGATAACCAGTTAATTCTCAAACAAAGTAATATGGTATGTGAGCAATGTATTTACACAATGTCACTGGGAGGCAAAGCTCTCTCATAAAAGTAGTCCTAATGTCAATAATGTTGTCAGTAGTACACATACTAGGAATCCAAAAAACCAAAGGCAAGCAGGAACAACATAAAAACAGTTTATTGTAAGCGCTTTTGGAAACAGACTGTGCTTTTCCTTCTTCAGACCTCAAACAAACATTTTCAAATGCTTATAAAACAGCCCTAAAATGTCAATTAATCAATTAATTAGGCTAAGAATCAAATTTTAAAGTAAAAGATTCAGTTATTTAAGCCTTCCCAAAGACAGTTGTTTTTACAGTTAAACTGAACAACCCTTGGGTTACAGGAATCCATACTAACCTACCTAATGCATTTAAATACAATTCTAAAACTGTAATTAATTAATTTAAACAATTATATAACCTACATCAAATATTTTAAAATAATTTTAAAACAAATATACCAATATTACATACTAAGCGGGTCTCCTAGGACACCCACATGTTCAATTTTTCAATTTCATCTTTTCAAAGAAAAAAACTTTAAGAAGCATTTAATCGAAACTATTTCATTCAAACCTGGGGGCAAATATGCTGCAGTGGAGATTTGCCATCTTAATTCTTCAATTTCCAAATTAATTTGCCAGGGCCCTCCTCTAATGTCTGTACTAATATGTTTTAAAACTGAAAACTTAAAGGAGTGGTCTGGGAAATCACCAATGTGCCTGGCCAGTGCGTTATTTGTGTCCCTCTTACTAATAGCATACATATGCTTGTAGATACGTTGCCTTAGCTTTCTTTCGGTCTTACCGATATAGAAAGCTTTACAGGCTTGGCACTTGGCACAATACACCACTCCCTTTGTATCACACGAAAATCTGCCATTGCTTTTATATGATCTGTCCCTAATTTCAAAATGGGAATTCGTGTTTAAATGCTTACACTGTTGGCACCTTCCACATTTAAACATACCCATGTTTTTATTAGGGGGTGGATTAGTAGAATATTGCAACAACTGTTTTAAATTCTGCCCTCTTCTAAAGGTGATTTTGGGTTTGTTGCCAAGGACTTTGTGTAAAGATAAATCTTCTATAATAAGAATCCAATTCTTATATAGAGTTTGCCTAATAAAAGAGTGATCCAAATTGTAAGTAATAACAAAACTTGTGGAGTGACAGTTGGTGTTGTTGCATAAGGAGAGGTTTTCCTTCTCAGCAGGAGTAGCACCCTCATCCAAACTTCCAGTTGTTCCTAGTAATGGCCTAAAGCAGCCAGTCTGCCATTTGATAATGACCTCTGTAGAAATGTTAGAGACTAAACTCAAGGGATATCCCCTCCTGAGAAACATTCTTTCAAGCTGGCCATATTCTTCAATGAAATCAGCCTCGTCTGAAATCATTCTGGCTGCCCTCACCATCTGCCCCTTAACCACTGCTCTCTTTTGGTGGTAGGGGTGACAGCTGGAAAAGTGGAGAAAGGAGTTGGAATAGGTGGGCTTCCTATAGATCGTGCTTTTGAATCTGTTTCCAACAACATCCTTATAAATGCTGATATCAAGAAAATTGATACTTTCATTTTGTAGGTTAAAAGTAAACTCTAGAAAGTTAGTTGAAGCGGTGATTAGTTCAATAAAACCTTGCACCGTTTCACTTAACCCTTTCCACAAAATGAACATGTCATCTTGGTACCTTGTGTACCAAGCTACGTTATCCTTAAACATGGTTGTTTGGAAAAGAAAGGTGGTCTCCCAATGAGCCATTATACAATTGGCGAAACTGCCACCACACCCATAGCTACCCCAGATTTTTGAAGGAAAATTTCTCCCTCAAGCCACATGAAATTATTACCCAGCACCAACTCTAACAGGGTGGTTACAACATAAATGATGTTATTATCAAATTTCCTTGCATACATAAAGTCTCTAATCCATTCAATCCCCAGTTCCTGGGGGATCACCGTATACAAGTCCTTTACATCAACTGTCAACAATTTATAGTCATGTTTAAAAGGAATACTCCCAAGTTCAGTTAAGAAACTCCAAGAGTCTTTACATATTTGGTGCTCATTCTCTACTAAAGGCCTTAAAACACTATCCACATACTTGGCACATCCATACGTAATAGACTCCCTCCCCGTCAACAATTGGTCTATCAGGGGGGTCAATAAGCCGCTTGTGAATTTTAGGGATGCCAAATAAGGATGCCATCCTAGGGGCTGGCATACTTAAAAAGTTAAGGAAATCTACATCAATTGCCTTTTCAATAAAGAGCTCATCTAATGCAGCCCTGATCTTACCATAAGCCACATTAACCTCATTAAGACAGACTTGTTGATAAGGCGAATTTTTAAGATATTCAGTCATGCAAAACATATATGTGCTGTGGTTCATACAAACAAGACCCCCTCCCTTGTCTGGTTTCATTATTCTGATTTTACAGTCAATCAACAATCTAATAAAATCATGTTCCTTTTGACTGATATTGTAACAGCCTTTCCTGGCTTTTGAACCAGTATCAAAAAAAGCCCTAAAGTCCAGCTCACACATTTTTTCAAATGCCATGATGTTAGGGTGCAGGGGTGGATTAAAGGTACTAGAAATTCGCAAAAAGTTAGCAAGGGAGGAAGAAGAGCCCATAATGGCATTTAAATTGATTTTACGTGCAAAGAGTTTAAGGTCCACTATAGTATCAATCAGATTCATCCCAGAATCAGGTACAAAGGATAAACCCAAGGCAAAAAAGTCAATGATATCCTGGGGAAAAGTTAAATCAGAATAATTGTAAATAAAAAAGTCACCAGTAGAGTTGGGTAGAATTTGAGGTTCTAAGAGCCCATTTCCAACTACCTCCTGTGCTGATTCCTTCGTTTCCGCGTGTGTCCTTTGTTGATTGGGCACCCTCGAATTGTTCTGCCCATTGCCCTGATGTAAATGAAAACCCTGTTGTGAGCTCGTTGAGGGTTGGTTATTCTGGGCAATATTACCTGTGTTGTTGTTTTTGTTCCTGTTGCCAACAGCCCGAGTGTTAGTGACAGGAAGGTTGTTACCATTGTTCCCATTGTTCCTGTCAGTAGTACACATGCTGCATCCATCACACACAATTCAAAGCAGACATCCAGACCCACATATGAGGCACTTAAATGTAACCTTCCTAAACCACAAAGACCTCCTGGACAAATACCCTCAACAGCCCCAAATGCACTCTTTTAAAACAACACCCACATCAACACATACAGCCACATCTCATGGACCCTCTACCTCTAAGCCCATAAGGCAAACCACCACACATTCCAGCATTTTGGTCATTGGTGACTCGATCATGAGACACACTGATGTTCCTCTGAACAGACTGTGTAAGGAGAACATCACAGTCAGTTCCTTATCAGGGGCTACACGCACTCAGGTAATTGGACCACAAGTACCAGTATGACTCATAGTCCATGTGGGAGTAAATTACCTGAGACGTACCTCCCTAGACTATGAAGAGAGAAATCATAGAGCTCTCAGAATGTGCATCTCAGGCTAGTATGAGCCTAGCATGAACAGCATTTTACCTTCTCCAAGGATGATACCACAATATGAACAGAAGATGACTGACTTTAATAATTGGCTTACTTTCTGGTGTCAATCTAAGGGGGAGCAATATTTGTCAGCCTGGAAGGAGATGGTCAACAGACTCTGTATAGTCTGCACATCTCTCCTCTAGGCTTTCGAATGTTAGCTAAAACATTGACTTCCCCATAGTGCCTTTTTTAGGCAATGCCAAACTGAAAGTACTTCCAACATAGCAAATCAAAACCAAGAAAATCTAAAGGTATTACTGCTCAGTGCTAGGAGTCCAAACAAAAAACTCCACTCCCTAGAAGCTCTCTTCACCCCAGAGAATGCTGATATCTGTGCAGTCACTGAGATATGGTTTAAAGCCGCAGAGAGCACACCAACGGTGCAAGGTTGTAATGCCTTCCACACATTTAGACCAGCTACTAGACAGACTGGGACTAAAGGTGGAGGTGTCTGTATTTACATCAAAAATAAATACACCTCAAGGCTGGTCAAACAGGGCAATGCACTTGAGGTGTTCCATGTTCAAATCACCATAGGTAAAATCCAATATCACTTTCTTGCCAGCTATCAGTCCCCCTATATGACCCAGGAAACCCATACCATGAATTTAAACTTACTAGAAACACTAACCATACAACCCAATACCGTATTCATGGGTGACTTTAATTACATCATTATTAACTGGGAATCCTGTATGACACCAAATATACAGGCACAGAGATTCTTGAATTTTGTAAACACAAACTTCCTGAACCCAGGTGGTGAATACCCCAAGCAGGGGTGCAGCCATACTGGATCTGGTCATCACTAATATGGGAGAGTGTTGCACATCCATGCTGTAATGTCTTCCCTGGTAAGGTCAAAAAAATAAGCCACCCTGGTAAAATCACAAAATCAGTAGGCTGTATAACAGAAAGAATAAAATCATGGCAAAAATTAAGAGGTGCTGCACCCAGAAGGATAAAAGCACTCTCATCAAACTAAACAAACATCTCAGAGGACAAGTAAAGTCTACTATAACCAAATTTGAAGCGAGTCTGGCCTCTCAGGCTAAGGCCAACTACAAGGCATTCTTTAGCTATGTCTGCAACTTCAAAGGCAATACACACTTGTGTGCAGGGCTCATTGTAAATGGAGCTGCCTATACTGAGCCAGAAGATATAGCAAATCTACTCACCAGTAAATTCAGTTCCAACTTTAACCCTGTCTCTCCCCCTCAATCTTCCCTCAGGAAATACCATCTAATATAACTCCCTCTGCTATCACTAGGGAACTGGTCCTTAATGCTCTTTCTAAGGCCAAGAACACTGCATCAATGGGTCCAGACATTATCCTAGAATGCCTTTTAAATAGCATGAAACATGACCTATCAGGGCTTCTGGAGTTGCTATGTAAGTATAGCCTCTAAACAGGCTTCATACTGCATGAATGGAGAGCAGCAACAGTCATCCCTCCGCACAAAGGTGGGCCATCTACAGACACTGGAAACTACAGACCTATAAGTCTCACTAGTCTTGTATGTAAAGCCATGGAAAGAATTATTGTTAAAATGATCAGTGGTGATATAGTAAACCTCCAGACACTGGACCCAACCCATTTTGGTTTTGTCAAGGGCAGATCATGCCTACTTAACCTGGTGGACTTCTTTGAGAAGGTCACCAAAGCAATGGATGAGGGCAAAGTGATTCAGAGTGCCTACCTTGACCTGGCCAATGCATTTGACACAATATCCCATTCAGGGATCACTGACAAACTCAAAAGTTTATTCAGAAACTCTTGTGTCACCCTGTGTATAGCCAGCTGGCTCACAGACAGGACCCAGGAAGTTAGAATTGGGGAGTCCACCTCTACAAAGAGGCCAGTCACAAGTGGAGTAATTCAGGGATCAGTCCTTGGACCTGTACTTTTTGGCATTTACTTCTCTGAAGTCAAGGCTAATGTCAGTGGTCTCTGGCTGATTAACTTTGGAGATGATTGCAAATTAGGAGCTGTCATTGAATCCCACACTGATACAAATGTTCTCAAGGATGGGCTGACATAGACAAACAACTGGTGTCAGAGCCATGGACTAAAACTAAATGCCAAGAAATGCATAATAGTATCCTTTGGGAAGTCATCCACCCCTGGTAACTATCATATTGACAACACACCTCTTAGAGTTGACTTACTAGTCAGGGACTTGTGAACACACACAGATAGTAATCTAGTCTTTGACTGTCACATGTCTACAATAGCGAGGAAATCCTTCTATTTTGGACAACTTATAAGCAAAGGTATGGCATCCAAGTCCAAGGAAGTCATTGTTCCACTGTATTCGGCATTCATCAGACCTGTCATTGAGTACAATGCCCCCTTTGGCATGTACCTAACCAGGCCTATCCAAAAATTGGAACGTCCACAGAGGTCCCTCACTAAAAGAATACAGGACTTAAGTAAAATGTCCTATACAGACCGCCTCAAGGCTCTATCCCTGTATTCTAAAATGTCCTATACAGACTGCCTCAAGGCTCTTTCCCTGTATTCCATCTCCTACAGGCTTCCCTGTATTCTAAAATGTCCTATACAGACCGCCTCAAGGCTCTGTCCCTGTATTCCATCTCTTACAGGCTTTTGAGGGGAGATCTATGCCTGACATACAGGGCACTGTCAGACCCCACTCTGATGGACCTCCTGCATATTCACAAAACAAACAGCACGAGGATTACCCATTTTGAAAACCTAAACCTTGCCTGTGCTATGAATAAGACCTACTGGAGAGACAGGTATGTATCCCAGAGATTACCCCGTCTCTGGAACAGGCTCCCCATCCATGTGAAGCAGAGTTCCTCCCTAACCCAATTCAAGCGCAACCTGGATAATTGGATGGGGAAAAGGAAATTCATCCCTGGTTAGGCGTCCATGTCTCTTATGGACACAGGCAACATGTAAATGGCTCATCTCCAAAGCCCTAGCTTGTAAATGTTTCATCTCCCAAGCCCCTACTTAAACTTACCAAGGCTATCAGAACTTGTTAGATATTTACGATGCATGGCTAGGCTTAAAAAGGCCCCTGTGGTCATTAGCCTAGTAAATGCCTATTAACCTAAGTTCTTCTGTTCATCCTCCTAACAGAGAGTCTAGGAAATTGGACAAATTTGTGAAGCATGTGTATGCTTCAGTGACCTTTGCATTCATATTGCTGAATTATTTGGCACACCTCCCAAGATTACAGAGGGATCTGATTAATTCCCTCTCCAGGACCAGTACTCCCGAGGCTCACTCTTCTGTGGCCTTGCAGTTGGCTACACTTCACCTGATCACTAATTCATTCATGAGGCTTATCCTCCCATGTGGCAGAAGGTACCTCAAGGGTGGCGGGTTCAGGCATTTCTGTTAGGAGACATTCCTGGATGCACTTGTGTGACTTTGCAGAGCTTTACAAGCCCTCTTTCATCAATGCTCCTTTTGACAAAAGCTTGTTGTTCGGCCCTAAAGTTAAGGACACACACGTCAGGTGCAAGCAAGATGGAAAAGACCCTCTTTGCAGTTGGTATATATTTTTTCACTCCTCAAAGGACCTTTTCCAGGAATCGATGAGGAAGTCTGAAAATGTGGTTCAGGAAGTTTCTGAGTCCTTTCCAAGATCCCCATGGAGACCGTTTCTAGAGGTGGGGGGCTCAAATAGAAGACCTCACCCATGTGGCAGAGGAGACCTACAGAATCAAGGGCCCAGAGATTCTTTCTCTAGCAGATCCTACCAGCACTTCTGAAAGGAGGCCTGATTACCCACATCTGGAGACAATCAGAGGCCATTTATCTCTGCACCCAAGAGCCTGGCTGGACATTACAAAATATAAATGGGTGCAAAAGATAATTTCCAGAAGTTATATAATTCCCTTTTCCCTACCACCTCCACCTGTTTGCAAAATTCATGATGTTCTGCCCAGTCAGAGGAAAGCAGCATCTCTGAAATACAAAAGCTGCTAGAAAAGAGAGTCATCCAAGAGATCCCACCAGGCCAGATAAAATTCAGAACTTGCTCAAGATTCTTTTAGTGCCAAAGAAAACAAGGGACTAGAGACCAGTTTTGGATCTCAGCAGTCTGAACAAATCAGTTCAGCACACCCAGTTCTGAATGATCACAGTTCAGTCAATTCTGCCATTTTTGTGCAAGGACGACTGGATGTGCACGATAGATCTTAAGGATACATACTATCACATAAAAATGAACAGACAATCCAGAAGGTGTTTGCACTTGTGGCTGGGGGCCAGTCATTACCAGTTCAGACCACGTGGACGACTTGCTCATTACCACCCTGACTAGGCATCTGCTGATAAGAGCTGGAGACCAGGTTCTCCAGACTTGCTCCCATCTGGGGAACACCATAAATTACAACAAATCTCAGTTAGAACTGTCTCGGACGCTGGAATTCATAGGAGCAATTTTCAAAACAGTGTGTGTCCATGACAGCTTAGTTTCCTCTTTCAAGAGTACAGATTATCAGACTCCAGATCAGAAAAATTATTCACAATTTCACAGTCTCAGCCTGATAGATCCTGCAAGCCTTAGGATCACTGTCTGCAGCTATAGTTATAGTTTCCTTAGCAAGATTTCACATGTGAATTCTTGAATGGATGTTAGTGACACAGTGGTCTGCTCTTTATTAGCACATGTCCGCCAGGATAAGGATTATCCACGCATGCAAAAGATACCTTTGTCGGTGGATTCAATCAAGATGGGTACTGCAAGACTGTCCCTTCATTCTCCAAGGCCATAGGGACCACAGATGCTTCCCAGATTGGGTGGGTGGAGCACTTGTGGGGAAAACAGTCCAAAGCACTTGTTCCCCCGAAGACGCCAACATGCATATCAATGCCTTGAAAATGAGAGCGATGCTATTAGCATTGCAGGCCTTCCAAGACTCTCTCCCTTTCAGGACAATTGTGCTTTAGACAAGCAATATGTCAGTGGTTTGGTGTATCAACAAACCAAGAGGAACCAAGCCTTATCCCTTATGTTGAGTAGCTGTAAGAGTGTGGCAATGGGCGATCTCATCCACCCCATTTATGACAGCATCGCACATTCCGGGGAAGTCAAACATGATAGCAGACAAATTGAGCAGGTCCATTCTACTACCTCACGAGTGGTTTCTCAACATGAAGGTGGCAGAAATGATTTTTACCAGTGGGTCCAGCCTTGCTGTGACCTCTTTGCATCTCCCTTAAACAACAAGTGCAGCAGCTTCTTTGCCCTAAACTCCACCAGGGGAATCACCAAGGGACACACACTACTACACAGCTGGCCTCCTGGACTCCTCTCTGCATATCTCCCAACTCCCTTGATCCCCAAATTTCTGCAGAAAGTTTTCCAGTTAAAAAGCAGTCATCCTCATTGCACCTTACTGGCTTCAACAGATTTGGTTCCCCTTTCTTTGGTTTCATCTAGTCTACCAACCTTGGATTGTGGATCTGATTCCAGACCTCCTATCTTGCCTGGCAGACATGGTTCACCCAGATATCTCAAACCTAAAGCTAACAGCATAGTTTCACCACTTTTTTTAATAGCCAGACAATGTATGCTCTCTTCCCCAGTCCCTGGTCCATCATATGCTTCTGTCTTCTCACAAAGCTTCCACAAGAAAACTTTACAGAAGTAAATGGAAAAGATTTGTTTTTTGGGACTTCAGAAACATATGGACCCCTTTTCAGCTCCTGTACATAGTGTCCTTGAGTTTGGGCAGCAATTTTCAGTGAAGGATCTAGTTCGTCATCTATTAGAGTTTAGTTAGCTGCCATCTCTAATTTTTACAAAGAAATTGAAAATTCCACCCTGGCTTCATCAAAATATTGTAAGGCCTTCTTGAAAGGTACTCTTCTTTTGAGACCTCCTTATAAAGATCCAACTTCTCCGTGGGACTTAAATTTAGTACTACAGACCTTAATTCATTCCCCTTTGAACCAGCAGCAAAATGTGATCTAAAGTTTCTAACCTGGAAAACTATATTTTTGGTAGCCATCATCTCTGCTAGAAGGATGCCAGAACTCCAAGCATTATCTTCTAAACCTCCATACTTTATTTTTCATGTAGATAGGGTGGCATTATGAACCAATACTTCTTTCCTTCCAAAACATGGTGTCAGAATCAAACATCAAGAAGTCCATTAATTTGCAAGTTTTCTTTACAAATTTTACAAACAAAGGCGAATATGTGTTACACTTCTTGGATGTTCACAGACCATTACTTTTCTACTTGCATAGAGCAAAGGAGACTGGAAAAACTGATTAATTATTTTTCTCCTTTGCTTATTCTAAATTGCGTAAGCCAGTTACAAAGGTAACTCTGGCAAGATGGCTTACAGATTGTGTGTCTTTTATCTACAACAAGCTGGTTCTGTCCTTAACAAAACCTTGAGGACCCCATTCAAACATGTCCATGGCAACATCTTTTGTATTTTTATAGAGGGCTTCCATGGATGACAGGTGCGGCTGCAACTTGAACTAGTCCTCATGCCTTTATTACTCATTACAAGTTGGATCTGGTCCCTAGGGGAAGAGCAACCTTTGGCTCAACTGTGCTCAGGAATATCCTTCCTTAGAGTCCACCTGTGTTATTAGGTATCTGGGGACTCTGTCCCAACTGTTGAGGAATGAGTGAAAATTGGCAACATCAGATAAAAAAGTTATGTACTCACCATAATGTTCCATCTGTATTGTCCTTTTTCATTCTTCCACAACTCTCCTTCCACCAACCCTGTACCTTTTTCAACTATTGACTTGTGGAAGAGCAAGAGCTTATAAGGACGCCACTGTTCCTTATGTTGGGCTCCAGATATTGTTTTCTTCTAGCAGGACAATAATAATTCTTGGATTATGTATACCAGCAAACAAGTTTTAAGGCATGTTAAGGGATAGTGCATTATGGGTGAAGGAGGAGCTTGAGAGTTTTCTAGTGGCTTCTAGCTAAAATAATGGCTAAGTCAGATCAGAGGGTTGGATCTGAACCAAAGTGTTGAGGAGACATGAAAATGGACAACACAGATGGAATGTTATGGTGAGTACATAAATTCGTTTTGTTTGTGGCTTAGCTTCTGGGCTAGTGTGGTATATACCATGTATCTTGCCCTATCTCATAACCATATACCCCATGTTGTGCATAACTCCCTGTACTTTGCCATATCGCCTAGTGTGCATCTTGTGTCCGATTGTCTGTGTGTATGCAGTGTTGTCTCTACCTTTTGTATCCACCCTACCCCACCCCATTATTATGTTTCTTCTTTTTATACTTGTGTCCCTTGCAACCTTCTCTTTCCGTTTTATTTCCAGCAAATACTTCTCACTAACTTCCCTAGCTTACCCTTCTCTACTTGCATGAGAAATGGGAGCCTTTTTCACAAAGAAGTTCCCGTCATCTGTCGTAAAAAGATTAAACATCAGATGGCAGGATGTGATGGTGTGTGTTAGATAATGAAGCACTGAGATGTCCATCCAGATTACAGTATGGTGGATTCTTATTGCAGTATTCTGTTTTAGGTTTCAAATTTCCCTTGCCATTAATGCATATAATGAAGTCTTATCCAGAGTGATAAGTGTGGAGTCAGCATCAGATTGCTACAGTTCAATTATGTCACTATTTGAGATCACTAGCAATTCTCACATTACCTTTGCAGCCAGGAGTCGTGTAACAACAAGGACAATAGTTGTATATGAGAGTAGCCACCGAGTCAAATACCAGCGTTCTCTGCCACATAGCAGAATATCAGACCAGAAAATAGTCACCGATCAAGTGACATAATTAATGGAGGCGGTGAGCGTTATCAACACCGATGTAGGCAAATGGGTCTCTGTTAGAAAATCACCTTATCAAAATGTCAACTTTCATAACATGAAACCCACGTTATGGAAAGATCAGAACATTGAACAGCAAGAATAGCCAAAGGTAAGAACATTGTGCACTGCAGGTAGGTAGTTCTGTGAGTTGAGAGTACAGTGGCGATTGGAGTTTTGCTCATTCTCAGCTGTGTGCGATCTCTGAGTTGGTGTATATAATTACCAGGGGGTGCGGAGGCTGTAGCTGGGCTTGTCCTCTTGCAAAAGCATCTGTTTGCAATGTTGTTATATTCAGTTATCTTGCAGTTCAGCATTCTGGTCTTTTGATAATTTGGGTGTGATGCTATGAACGTTAACATTTTTACAAGTCAACACTCTAACATAGACTGGTAATCAGACAGTAGCCAGGTGGTTTCAGTAGTAGTCAGTGCAGACAGTAAAAAGTTTATAAAATTTCAAACATGAGAGATATATTGTGGCCCACTGTACAATCCCAGTTTTTTGTCTTGAAAGGAACAAACAAAATAAAGATGTTAAAGATGCTAACAGAACATGTTGAATTATATAAATGTAAACTTTCAGAATGTAATTGTTTCTCTGCTTCAGGAATGAATTTAGAGAGACATGTTAATTTTGAAGTCTAGTGTATAATCTTTCGTTTGACAGTACCAGTACCCTGTTGCGGTCTTTTTATTTTCTGAGTAGGGCACAGATCTGGAACCATCTGTATTGTGTTTTGTAGTTCTCTGAAGAAAATTTCTTCTCTTTTTCGTGGAGCTTGATTCTAAGTGTTAATCTAGTCATGGGGATGAAGACTAATGCTTTTGTGCACTCGTTAAATGCATCAGTAAGGAAATTAAAGGCAGATGACTCATCAGTTTAGCATCAATTTTATACCCATTGATAATGTTCGTATTCCATCTTTTATGACACCGTTGTAAATACATTTAAAATGGGAAATGCCTAACTCCTCTTTTCATACTGTGGCTATAGGAGCAGTCCTAAAGGAGCATGCTTGATTCAGAAGCATGCTATGTATCTGTGTTCCTTTTTCAGAATTGTCTTAAGGCAGTGGGAGAAAGGGATGGGGGCACAGGACAATAGGGGCATGGCACTACCATTGGATCGATGCTGAGTGTAACAGTCTGTGCCACAGATTACATGAGTGAATGGCATGAATGTTTTTTCTTTGAAATTATATATATATATATATATATATATATATATGTATATGTATATATATATATATATATATATATATATATATATATATATATATATATATATATACATACACACACACATATACACATCCAACCCTATGGTTAAATGGAAACATAACTCCTCCTTGTCATCAGATACTGCACAAATGATGTCAGGCCTTGACTCTTTGCCATATCCAGTCCCTGTTGGAACCTAATAGTACTTGGTAGGTTACTATCAGCCACATGCTGCAGGTAGTTGGCATAAACTGGACATCAGAACTGTCTAAACTGTGGAGTAAGAGGCTCAGTGACTTTACATTGGGTAGTCATGGAGGCACTGACCCTTAAGTAGCTCTTCCAGGCTCTGTGATGCATTAAAGCTTTTTCTACTGTTTAGAATGTGGCCTGGTATTTGAAGGAGTGTTTTTATGCTTAATGTGTCTTTGCATCTTAATTCCTTCTTTTAAATTGAATTGTAAAGTTGACATTTTATATAATGCATTTTCTGCCATCAGAGCTCATTCTTTTTATATTACGTATGAGCTTGCTGCCATAGTGGGCCATGACATTTATTTGGCTAAATATTTTCTTTTCTGTGCTTCTCAAATCCTGGAAGGAAAAGTAAAAAGGAAGAAAAGAACTTTGTTCAGGCCCTTTTCCAAAACAGTCAGTTGTTTTGCTGCCTTTATAGTTTGACATCAGTAATCCCACTTGGTGACCCCTATAGCTACAGCATAACATTTGTCTTTTGAGCTTATTTAGTAACAACCATACATTGTACGTTTCCTTAAGTGTAATGTTATTACTTGCTTAGCTCCAGTTTTGTAGGGGGGTCTTAATGGCTCATCTTTCACTAACTGTAAGAGTATATAAAAATCATTCTGAGGCTTCCTTTGATTTTAGTTTAATTTGTTACCCATAGTAGAACATTGATCTTACAGCACTGTTTTCATGCTCAGCATGGTGGGAGTCTTTCTTTTACGCTCTCCTCTTTTCAACTAAAGATCTACATCAATCCAAACTTTGCAAATCTGTCTCTCTCCAGCCCTAATTTTCTTAACTTGTCTATAATCTCTTGAAATTCTTTTTTTTGGTATTTTTTCTACCCCCATTCCTGCTGACCTTTAAGTGTCCCACAGTCGGACATGACACATTTGTTCCCCAGCACATAGGCAAATGTCCTCCAGATGGGCCATTATCCATTCAGACATAGGGATTTTGCTTGTATCTTTGCCAGCACCTGGCAAGTAGGGCATATTTCTTTTAAGGCTCTAATCCCACTTCTTGAGTGGGGCATTTGCTACCTGCATCACAACTGGGGCTATTCTGCCACCTCATGTATGTTCATGCTTCTTTGCACCTGCTGAAGCGGTGGTGGTGCTGCGGTAGCATTGTCGCCTCACAGTAAGACACTGTCCGGTTCGATTCTCAGCTAGAGCGTCTTCTGCGTGGAGACATGCGTGAATGGGCATACCTTCATTGAAGGTTGTGCATCAGGGCTGGTAACTCGGCACGTAAAAATCAACTACCAATCATTAGCGGACCGAAGTTCCGCTGTGGGACCCCTAACCAGGAAAAGCCGAAAGACACAAACAAACAAAAGAAGACTACTGCATTCATGTCTTGATGAGCAGAACTCATACCCCTGGACCACCCCCAAGCATTACTACTTCTCCGCCAATGGACTGAGTCATAGGACACCCACATTCCTATCTACCTCTGAGGATGTGCATGCCCGCCCTCCCTCCAGCAGCTGTAGTAAGTACCTGTAACATTAATCCAGTAAGGATAACCTGGGCTGCAGTAGGTTCCTGTAACATTAATCCAATAAGGGTTACCTGGGCTGCAGTAGGTTCCTGTAACATTAATCCAGTAAGGGTTACCTGTGCTGCAGTAGGTTCCTGTAACATTAATCTAATAAGCGTTACCTGGGTTGTAATCCATTTTTAAAACAGAGAGAGAGAGAGAGTACCTTCTCTTCTTAAACTCTTGCTTTGTCTTACCATTCAGTAGTTGTGGATTGATTCATTCAAGAACGTGTTTCCATAATGATTTATTCAGCCAGATAGATGTGATGCTTTTAAGTCAGTAGTCTGTTATATTTTAAAAACTAGTGATGGATCCTCACCCAAGGAAATGTTCAAGCTGTATTCTCATTTTAGTGGTTCAAGAGAACTACCAGCTCATGGTATGTGTGATACTTGGCTGTTGATTAATGCTTTTCTTGTGATTCTTATCCTTCAGAAGGATGAACCCTCTTACTGCTGAGCAGATACATGATGGCCAGTTCGAGTCAAGACTTTCCCAGATGTTCATCGTGTTTCACTGTTGCAGTCATGACTGTAGGGTTCTTCCCTGCCGGCAGGCAGCCCTCGGTCGGCCAGAATCCCAAAGTCTGGGTCCGGCATTGGCTGTTCAACCATGCTCCCTGACGTCAGAGCGCCAGGAGTACAAAGCTGACAGCCGACGCCATCTTCCCCAGTCTTTTTTGCCGTGCGGTGATAGCAGTTTGCAAGTGCCGGTCGGCTGACTCCTGACGATTTTTTCTCATAAACTTCAGTCCGAAGATTTTCTTCTCCACTCAAAGCTAAGTACCCTGTTGGGGAAACTTTTTTCTTGCTCCACTCCAATGTCAGACAAAGTTAATAATTGTATTTCATGTGGGAAGCAAATACCTCATAAGGATTTTCATTCTTACTGTATTCCTTGCTTAGGCCCTGACCATGACGTAACTAGTTGTCGGTTTTGTGCTATATTCAATAAACGTACAATTAAGCGAGGGTACGATTTTGCTTTTCATCACTTTGGTAGGCGCTTTAACTACAAAATGTCATCGGATATGGTTCCGGCTACCGGAGTTCACAAACGTCTCAAGGATAAAGACAGGCCTCCGAGGTCCAAATCTGATGATAGCACACAAGCGGAGCCAGCTTCAGGTTTGGCCGTCGTCAGTGAGGCGCTTTTGCAGCCCCTGTCGTCTGCCATTTCAGAACCGATGGCCGAAACGGACTCTCATGAGGAGCCAACCAGGCCTTTAAATATTTCTATTGCAGGACCTTCGGACAATGCTCCTTCGGATGGGTCAGGAGCCGCTGTGCAGGTACCGGCTTCCGAAGGGGTTTTCAGGCCTACTCAGCTTCTAATAAAGGCAAAGCCAAAGGCAAAGACTCCTCCTAAAACAAAGACTGCAACACAGGCCTCTTCTGAACCGGCTCCCAAGTCACAGAAACAGTTACTCAAGATGGTGGAGGATTTACTTACTATGATTAGGGGTTCACATCCCCCTCCAGACAAAAGGCCAAGGCAGGATGTTTATTATGATTCCTCTGTTTCCTCAGTTTCTTCTTCTGACCAGGAATATTCTTTCCCTCCTTATGAGGATTCTGATGCTGAGGAATCCATTCCTTCAGCTTCTCCCCCTGAGGATTTCTCTTTTGGGGAAACTTTGCATGAAATGAGGGAACATTTCCACTGGGAAGGACAGGAGTATTCGGAATCAAAGAAAAGGCTAAGGGATTTTCTTCTTCTTCCCCAACATAGACCCCTGGCTGTTCCTCCTGTTTTGGATATTGTGGATGATGCCTTCTCGGAGGCTAACTTAACCCCTGACTCCTTTCCTCCTGCTCCTGTTAAGCCTGATAGATATTACAGGGTTCCTGATTCCCACCAGTTTTTATACAAGAACCCTTCTGCTGACCCTGAAACCATTTCTCAGGGTCCTAAGGGAGTTAAGGCCGCTTATGCCAAAAACCCATTCCTACTGAAAAGGATTCTCGATCCCTAGAAAGATGGGGCAAAAAGGTGTACACTTCTGCTACTTTGTCCATTAGGGTTTTAAACTGTCAGTTTCATATGCTGATTTCTCTTGTCTGTTTTAAAACAAAAGCTTACTTCCATTTCTGCCTGTGCAGATGATAAGGAATTACATGACTTATTGCATGCCACTGAACAAGTTGGGAAGCATGGTTTACACTGTGGATTTGATGCCTTGGAGGCTTCTTGTAGGGCTGCGGCCTCTGGCACAGTCATTAGAAGGCATGCATGGCTAAAGGAACAAAATTTGCCTGAACAAGTAAAGGCTAAATTATTGGATGCTCCTGTTCAGCATAATGTTTTATTTGGATCAAAAGCTGAAGAGGTGATTAAAAAGATGGAGGATAAGGCGAAATCCATGCAAACAAGATTTCTTACAAGTACAGCCACCTAGATTTAGCAGGAATTGGCCTTCAAAAAATTGGTCCTTTCCCTCTTCAGACAGGCCTCAGAGGGGTAGATATAGACGCTCCAGAGGAAGGCCTCAAACTCAAGCCTCTTATAGATCAAGACAGTGGACTGCTTCCACCCCTAGGGGAGGAGAGGACAGGTCATAAACTCAAAGGAAACAAACTCAATGACTCCCTCTGTTGGGCTACAGGAACTTCTTGCCTGGAAACCCCTCTCGGAGGAAAACTCTCTCTTTTTTATCAAAATTGGACTCAAATAACCCAAGACAAGTGGGTTTTGGATGTGGTTTTAAGAGGTTACAAATTCCATTTTCATACCTTGCCAAGGCCAAGCGGATGGCCAGACCTTCCAAAGCATCAATGGACGGAGGCCTTAAACCAGGTGGAAGTTCTTTTGGCTATGAATACCATAGAACTGGTTCCACTTTCAGAGATGGGAAAAGGTTTTTACTCAAGGCTCTTTCTAGTCCCAAGGAAGCAAAACTCATGGAGACCCATTCTGGATCTGTCAGTCTTGAACACCTTTCTAGAGATTCCAAAATTCAAGATGCTTACTCTACAGCAGCTACTTCCAATGCTGTCCAAAGATTCATGGATGGTAACTTTGGATTTGAAGGAGGCATATTTACACATTCCCATCAGGCAGGATCGCAGAAAATATCTCAGGTTCAAGGCCGGATCGAGGCACTTTCAATTCTCTGTGCTGCTCTTTGGATTGTCTACTGCGCCCATGGTCTTCACCAAATGCCTGGCTCCAGTAGTAGCTTACTGCAGACTCAAGGGAATTCAAATTTACCCTTATCTGGACGATTGTCTAATTCAGGCAGACAGCAAGGATGTCTTACTCCAGCATCTAGAATTTGTACAGAACCTCCTCAAGTTCCTGGGATTCTCTGTAAACATAAAAAAGTCAAATATGACACCATCACAACAGATAACTTTTCTGGGTGCTCTTCTAAACACCACAACCCAGATGGCATTTCTGATATCCGAAAAACAATTACAGCTGGCTTCAACTTTCAAAACCTTGGCAACTTTAACTCAACTATCTGCAAGGAAATTTCTGCAGGCTTTGGGTTACATGGCCTCCTGCATCCTTCTCGTACCATATGCAAGACTACACATGAGGAAAATACAGTGGTACCTAAAAAGTGTATGGTCTCAGCATTGCCACAGTTTAGACATACTGATCTCCGTCCTTCCTTGCCTTCACAAGGAATTTCTTTGGTGGTCCAGGGCATGTGCTCTAAACAAAGGGAAACCCTTCTGTCTGCCTCCTGCCACTCAGATTCTAACCACAGATGCCTCGGATTATGCTTGGGGAGCCCATTTTCAGGGCAACTGTCTGCAGGGCCTTTGGACAAAAGATCAGAAGCACCTGCATATCAATTTAAAGGAAATGTTAGCCGTTCAGAAAGCTCTATTGGCCTTCAGGAATCTTTTATAACCAGGACAACTACTAATACGGACAGACAACACCACAGTTATGTGGTACATAAACAAGCAAGGGGGATCTCATTCCTACCCCCTTTGCAGACTAGCCATGGATCTATGGAACACAGCTCTAGCTTGCAATCTGGATCTTCAAGCTCAGTTTCTACCAGGGAAACAAAACTTCCTTGCAGACAGTCTGAGCAGAAATCTTTCGGATCCACACGAATGGATGCTGGACACCAAAATATTCAGGATGATAACAGCAGTCTGGGGATGTCCTCACATAGACCTCTTTGCATCCCATCTCAATCATCAACTACAGAATTTTTGCACCAGGACTTTCTACAGAGAAGCTTGGAAAGTGGATGCCCTGTCATTCAGTTGGAGGAACCTCTCGGGATATGCCTTTCCGCCTCTTCCTCTTCTTCCACGGGTCTTATTGAAGATAAAACAGGACAAGCCCAAGATGATAATCTTGCTGGCTCCAAATTGGCCTCGGTAGTTTTGGTATCCAATGCTAAAAAACCTATGCCTGGAGCCCCCTTGTGTTTTACCTCAGTCTCCGCACCTTCTGTCCCAACATCAGGGTCAGGTTCTACACTCTCATGTCAGAACTCTCTGCCTGGCAGCCTGGTTAATCCAGGACCTTTGATTTCTTCTTTACTACCCAAGCAGGTTATGGATGTCATTTTAGAAGCCAGACGTCCTAGCACTAGAAAATCTTATGCAGGAAAATGGAAAAGATTTTGTTCCTGGATGCAGGCTCAGGATTCTGATCCTCTTCTTCCTAACATTACTTTAATTTTACTTTACTTGACAGATCTCTTACATAAGGGTCTCTCTTTCTCTTCCATTAAGATACATGCCTCTGCTATTTCTGCTCATTATAATACAGACCCTCCCATCTTTTCCCACCAGCTCATGAGACAGTTTCTCAGAGGAGCTAAGAACTTAAGACCTCCTAGATCTCCTCCCATTCCTGCTTGGGATCTCAACTATGTTTTGGAAAAACTAACCTTGCCTCCTTTTGAGCCTGCTGCCTCTTCTGACATCAAGTTTTTATCTTGGAAGACAGCTATTCTGTTAGCCCTAACCTCTGCCAGGAGAGTTTCAGAGTTACAAGCTCTTATGGCTGTGGAACCTTATATTATTTTTCATCAAGGCAGGGTATCTTTTTGGACTCATCCTACTTTCATGCTTAAGGTGGTTTCCAAAGTGGCTTTAAATCAAACTATCCACTTGCCAAGCTTTTTCCCCACTCCTCAAAATAAAGGGGAAAGGATCTTACATTCCTTGGATGTACACAGACAACTACGTTTTTACCTGGACAGAACCAAGGACATCAGAAAATCAGAACAATTGTTTGTTTCTTATGCTTCAAGTTCCCAGGGTAAAGCCATTTCAAAACAGACCATTTCTAAATGGATTGCTCATGGAATCAGATTTTGTTATTCACACCATGGAAAGCAAATCCCAGGGAGTATACGGACTCATTCCACCAGAGCTGCTGCCACTTTTGCGGCCTTCCTCAGGGGAGTTCCTACCAAAGACATTTTGGAAGCTGCAACTTGAGTTCATTGCATACTTTTTCTAAGCACTACAATCTACCTCTCTACTCTAAGTCTAGGGCAGACATTGCCTCTGCAGTCTTGCAGGGCCTTTTAGCCACCCCTTCTTCTTTATGACCACCTCCCTTTCTTTCAGCTTTGGGATTCTACCCTACAGTCATGACTGCAACAGTGAAACACGATGAACATAGTACAGTTGTGTACACCTACCATAAATGTAGATGTTCGAGTGTCTGCACTGTTGCAGTCTGGGTTTTCCCTCCCTCCTGTCCCCTCTTGTTTTTACTTTTGTGTAGTTCCTTTTTTCACCATTCTTCTGAGGTGTATTTGCATAGGTTATGGGACCTTTCTCATTTTGAGACTCCTGACATCTAGGGCAAGAAAGACTGGAGAAGATGGCGTCGGCTGTCAGCTTTGTACTCCTGGCACTCTGACGTCAGGGAGCATGGTTGAACAGCCAACGCCAGACCCAGACTTGGGCTGCCTGCCGGCAGGGGAGAACCCTACAGTCATGACTGCAACAGTGAAGACACTTGAACATCTACATTTATGGTAGGTGTACACAACTGTACTTTTTGGTTTCACTAGAGTGCAACTTTCACAGGTTGTGCCAGTAACCCAGTTTTTTAAGCAGTAGCATATTACAAAACAAACTAAAGTGTTGTTTTGTTATTCCTTATGAACCCTGCTCATTGTTCATTTTCAGATTTACTAATCTAGAACCGAAGGCACTGCCAGCACCCTTATCTTCAGCCATAGTCGTATTACTACAAAGACATCTTAAAAGCATACATCTCCATGACTGAGAAACTGACAGGTTATTTTATTTAGCTTACCAGGTTCATGCATCTCTAAGTGATGAATACTAGGACATGGAGAATTGGAAGTAAAACAAGCAATCTTTAAAGAGACCCTTAGAGGTATAGCATTTCCTTTGCACACCTTTGTCAGCCAGAGGAAGGTATTTTTCAATGTGCTGCTTTAAGTACTTGATGAATTTATGGTTGTTTTATTGTACTAATTTTAGAAGAAAATTAGGAATGCCATAAATTCATTTAGTTGCCTTTTCATTAACTGAGACCTCCTTGGGCAGGGGCTTTGATGCTTTACAAATGTCCAGCCTGCAATTTTACATTGAAAGCTCATGACCTTGTTGCAGGTTTGATGTTTTGAAAATCAATACAGCTCAATAGAAAGTGTGTATTTTGTTACAGTTGTTCTCTAAAAATTTAGTGAAAAGGTGTTTTTTTTTTTTGGCAAAAAGGGATGTGTCTTCTTACAAACAACATATGTTTAATGAACAGAAAAGAGACATCCCAGGGTGATCAGGTAATATTCAGTGTCTGCTTATTTCTGTAATCTACAAATGTTCAAAGTGTTTGAAGTGATCGTTCTTTGTTAATTCGATGGATGGAGAAAAAACGAAAAGGTTTTGGCAGCTAAGTGATGGCTGTTGACCAAAACTGAGAGTCAAGTAAATAGATGGAAGTATACGCAAACAAGCTGTATCCTCCTTTACCCCAAGGTGTATCGCTGTAAGGTCGGCAGGAACATAATAGGCTAAGCCTGGTAAAACTCTTGTGTATTTTGAGACCAGTAAAACTACTTCTGGGTTTTAGGACCCTTTTTGTACGTGTTTGCTGGGGAGTGGGGTTGCTAACTCCTGGGCTGGAAATGGAAAAAAAAGTAGTGAATGACTTAGATAGGTATTCCAGGATGCTGTAATTGTGCAGTATCATAAGGTCTTTTAGAGGACCTAACTTTTGAGCTTGCTGTTCTACCTCACTCTACTCACTACCTTGAGGCCATACCTTTTTTTACAGTCTCTGTACAATCCAAGTTGTACTTTGTATTCCATTAAGTTAGCGTATCTGCTACTCGCAAATGCTTCAGACTATTAATAGTACTTTATCTTTACAAAGCTGAATAAAGGTGAGGAACAAACAATTTCTGTTCAGTTTCTTTAATGCAATTTTAGCTATATCATTTCATTTTAACAGTTTTATGTTGAAGTATATAATATTGCAGTATCTTAATATTATATAAATTGTGTTGAAAGATAGTTGTTTAAAAAAAGACTACAGTTGATACATGGCTGCCTGATTCACTGTAATATTCAAGTGGTCCATGTGTACTAAAATGCAGTCATAGTTTAACCAGGACTGGCATATGTTGCCCATTTTCATAGCATGCACTAAACTTGCAAAATGTTAGTGGCATAGCACATTTTATATTGTAGTAAATGAGAGGAGCATTTGTTTATGCTGCTGTCTGAAACTGTCAATCTCTAAAGCTGAAGTAGTAAGGGAGACCACCAGGAGGTTATGACATATGTTTATGCTCTAGGAACTACTCCACACTTATCCCCAAGAACTGTGTTAAGAAAACCACATTACAGTACATTTTTGTCTTTCAAAGTTAATATCTTGATGTGAGTCATCAAATTTGGATGGAAAATAGAGGAATTACACCATATGATGTTATTTTAGGAGTGATTCAGACATTTCTTAATTTGTGAGGCAGAACTTTCCAAGTTGTCTTTATAATCATTTAGACTATAATTGTGTGATTGCAAAGTGACTGATTTTCAAACATGCTGCTTTATCAAAGCAATGAAAACAAAAGGATGGTTTTAAATACTGTGGAATATATATTTTCAGTCCACAAAAGAAACCAGTGTCAGCGTACTATCTGTAATTAGCATTAAGACCTGAACCTTTATGCAGCAGTAGATGTTAGTGGTCTGCAGCACAGGGTCTTGGACTGTTTCAGTTTGGGCCTCCCACAAGCCACAGAAGAGCCTGTGAGCCTCCCTTATGTATCAGCAAAAGTACTTTGGACCTCCACATACAAAAGGTATGTGCAATATACAGAAGTTGACTGACCCACATTTCTAAGTGTATAATATACTCATTTGTAATAATCTAGATTTAGGTTAATACAGTCTTCTTGTACTATCCTTTTGCAGCCAACATTACACCATGTAAAATTAATACTGCAGAGTTAACTTTGTGAGTATACATTATTGTTCTATTTACTTGGGCCTCCCTAGAGAGGCTGGTCTCAGTGTCTGAGAACCACTGGCCTGATTAACAGCTACTGTAACTTTGTAACAGCTGCTGTATCTTTATAGTTTTACTATGACAGAATTACTAGCCAATACCATTATAATGTCTAGATGTATATTTATCCTTTGTCTGTCAAGTACTGTGTCATGAGGTCACGAATGAAATAAAAATGATTTTCTTATTGACTAAAACAAATTCTGTGATCACTTATTTTTGTAATGTTTGGGGTATTCTCTTTCATGCAGTTTTCCTGCAGCCAGAGTAGTATACCCTCAGATCCTCATGATTATTTGTCACATTCTATTTTAATAATGACTCTTATGTTTTCATTTTAAAAATGTATATGAAAGAGAGTAGGAGGTTAATCATAACATTTGGTAGTCTATTAGATGGCATACATGCTTGGTGTCTTTCTGTCGTAATATTGCATGGGTCCTGTCTCTCTCTTCATATCGTTCCATGTGTATGTGTGGATGTTGACGTGGCCTTGGTGTTCCCAGGTGGTCTACATTCTTCTCTTACTTTGTCCTATTAAACTGCAGTTGATGCTTCACTTGCTCTGCATCACACTGCTCAGCATGACAAGGTCCTTAGGCAGTGCCAGCAAATTAACCTTAGTTATTGTTTTCTCCCTGTGTCTGTTTTGCTATTCTCTTTAAAAATGTATCTCTGTGAAAGAAATATTTATCAGGATGTCATAAGTTCATAGGTACTTACTAGGCATACAGTCCAGAAGACCATTAAGGACCCTAGCCCAAATTCCCCATAATCCCACAGCACAGTTTGCTTAAGTGACTTGCTCAGGATAGAACAGCAGGCTAATAGGCTGGGGGAATTAGACTCTCTACCATAGGAAGTATCTCATTAGCAGCTCATAGACTTAATCCTCTGTGCTAACTGCCAGATATAGCCATTGGTTTTAATTTGTGCTGTCTGCTTGTGTGAGAACTGCTGTTGACATTTCTTGTGGTCTTAGTTTGGATTTGACCACAATACCTGTATTCATTGGCTCTAGGGTCTTCTTAACAGCTTCATGAACCTGAAGATGTACTTCCTCAAACCAGTCTTTAATTTTACCTGTACTTTTTTGTCTACTATCTGTATGCAGCTTATATGTGCCAAAACACAAGTGTTGGAAGAAAGATGACTTAAGCTAAGGCTCCATCTTCCACCAGTTCCTTATCTGGATAATTGTCAAATTCCAGGGCTCCCTGTGTGGTGTTCCATGCCCTACAGCAGATTTTAGTGCTGGCTCAAATAACAGATGCATGTTGCCATTCATCCGTAAGAATTTTTGTTAGCTGCCTGAAACTAAACCTGGAGCCGATTGTGACATAAACCACCAACAATTTATTTGTAAAGTCAAGGTCAAGCTGAGAAGGCATCGATGTGTTGCTTGTGTTAAAAGGTATGATATATCTGACATAGCAATTCAAAGATGACATAGACAATCGTCTTGATGTCTTTGACAGGCAAGCCAGGGGAAAAGTCATCTTAAGAATTGTGAGAAAACATGAAGATCATATTTGAAGAATGCAGCACGTCTTTAAAATCAGTAGTGAAACAAAACAAACAGAAATGGATGTCCAGTGCAACACTAGAGATTGTTTTGAAATACAGAGTAGCCAAAGCAAAAGGACAAAAGCAAACTGTTAAGGAGCTCACTGTTTTCAATGAACTGCAAGGCGAGATAAAGAAGAGTATTACAGTGAAATTAGAAGAAGAAACCATTCAAGGAAGAACAAGATCGACCTTTCTAAAGTTGTGTGAACTCTGGAGAATTCCAACCTAGAATTCATATGCTGAAAGATGCCCAAGGTGCTATGCTGAATGAAGATGAGGAAATCAAACGTAGGTGGCAAGAATACACTGAGTCCTTAAATCAGAAAGATCAGTCGATTGAACAACGGTTCCAGGCCACAGCATATGAACAGGAACCAATGGTGATGGAGGAGGTTGAGGAACCACTAAAACTTTTATCAAAAAAACAAAGCCCCCAGTTGTGATGGAATTCCAATAGAAATACTGAAGTGCTCAAATGAAGATATTAATCTGTTGATAACACTGGGCCAACAACTATGGAAGTGATTATCATGGCCAACTGACTGGAAAATGTCCGTATTTCTCCTAATACTGAAGAAAGGCGATCCTACTGACTGTTCCAATTATTGTACAGTTGTCCTCATCTTCCACTCTAGCAAAATTTTACTTCTAGTCTTACAATGGACGCTGCAACCTTATCTGGAGTGGGAACTCCCAGCAGTGCAATCTGGATTCCAGAAGGGAAGAGGAACACCAGATATTGCAAATGTAAGATGGATCCAAGAAAAAGCCACAGAATATCAGAACATATACACCTATTTTATTGATTACAAAAGGGGTTTTGACTGTGTAGATTGTGAAGCCTTCTGATCAACTTTGAAAGGAATGGCTGTTACAGAGCACCTAATCATTCTCATGCACAATCTCTATTTTGCTGTAAAGAAGCTGCATTCTGATCTGAAGAAGGAGAAACAGAATGGGTCAAAGTCAAGAAAGGTGTGTGCCAAAGATGACTTCTTTCTCCTTGTCTGTTTAATTTGTTTGCAGAGAAAATCATCAGGTAATCAGGGCTGTACAAACATGATTGTGGAGTTAAAATTGTTGGCAGAATTGTTAACAGTCTTAGTTGTGTTGACAGCATGACGATCTTGGAGGAAAGTGAAAATGACCTGAGATACTTGCTATTAAACATCAAGAAGCACAGTCTCAAGATGGGCCTGCATGTCAGTATAAAAAAAGGCCAAAATACGTACAACTGGTGGCACAAGCAACTGTAATGTCGAGGGAGAAGACATTGAAGTTGTCAATAACTTCAGTCTCCTTGGATCAGTTATTACTATGAGATCAACACATGGAAATTCACTGGCATCTATGAATCAGCAGAATGGTTATGCAGAGTTTGGAAAAGCTGTTTAAATGTCGAACTGGATCTCTTCACATGAAGATCAGATTAGTTCAACCCATCATTTTCTTAACAGCATCATATGGTTGAGAAAGTTGGACAGTCAAGAAGAAAGGTAAGAAAAAGGTCACCTTAGAATTGTGTTGTTGGAATAAACTACTATGAATCCCATGGACTGTACCAGTATGGTAAGTGACTAGCGTAAGAGGGGAAACCTTTTGATACGTTGGCTTGCCATGGTGACAGCAGATATGAACTTATCACTGTCAACCCTTATTGGGCTCTGTGAAGATCAAAAGCTATTTAGAAAAACTGCCTATACAGTCATAGGATAATAGATCATAGGAAGTTACTAGGCTATTGGCCCTGAGGCCCTTATAAGCCTAGCCAAGAGTTTATCCCATGTATAGACAAATCAGCACCCAATGCCCCTGTCCAGCAGGGACACGGGTGGAATCCCAGGGATGTATTTTCTATTTGCCATCCAGTTATCCAGGTTGCATTTACAAAGGGGTAAAGAGGTATTCTGCTTGACATGGAGAGGGAGTCTATTCCACAGACGGATGAGCTTCTGGGACATAAATCTGTCCTACCAATTGATGTCACAGATCAGGTTGAGGCCGCGTGTGCAGGTTACTTGAGTGGAGCTTGACTTGTGGATATGCAGCAGTCTCATCAAGGTGGGGTCCAAGATCGCCTAGTATGCCAGACAGAGGTCACCGCTGAGGAGTCTATATGAAACAGAGTAGAGGGATAGGGCTTTTAGCCTATCTGTGTATAGAAGATTTTTGAGGCCTTGGATTCTTCTGGGGAGGAACCTCTGTGATCTCTCCAGCTGCTGCATGTGCTTTGCGAGGTACATGCCAAATGGGGTGTTGTACTCAATAACGGGCCTTATAAGGGAAGAATACAGGTATGTTATGACCTCCTTGTCCCTGGATGAGATACCCTTACTTATGAGATGGGCCATGTAGAAAGCTTTCTGTACAATGGAAGCAACATTGTGGTCAAAACTCGGGTTGCTTATCAATCTGGATGCCCAAATCCCTCTTGACTGACTGCGTGCTTAGGAAATTGTTATTAATGTGATAATTTGTGGGGCCATCACTTTCCTCAAAGGGGATGATGATGCATTTTTTTGTATTCAGCTTGAGGTCACGTTTCTGGCACCAGTAATTTGTTTGGGTGAGACCCTCTTGGAGGATGTCCACATCACTAGGGGAATTGATGACTGTGCCCAGCTTGCAGTCGTCTGCAAACTTGGTCAGCCATAGCCCACTGGTTTTGGCCTTTACCTCAGAAAAGTATATCCCAAATAACAAAGGCCCCAAGACGGAACCTTGGGGTACACCACTCGATACGGGTCTACTGCATGAGGTGGCTTCCCCTGTTTTGACCAGGTAGGTTCTATCAGTGAACCAGTTAGGTACCCATCTGGTAACATATGGACTGATGCCTAGTTGAGAAAGTTTATCTGTTATGCCCGAGTGGGGAATAGTATGGAAGGCTTTGGCCAGGTCAAGGTAGGTGGTGTGCACTGTCTTCCCCTCATCCATGACTTTGATGACTGTCTCAAAAAAAGTCGACGAAATTTAACAGACATGACCTCCCCTTGACGAAGCCAAACTTTGTGGGATCGAGTGTTTGTAGGCTGCCAATGTCCTTGTTAATGAGGAACATGATAATCTGTTCCATGGCCTTGAGATCAGGCTAGTTAAGTTGATGGGCCTATAACTTCCCGGATCGGTGGACGCTCCACCTTTGTATTAAGGGATGACGGTAGCTGTCCTTCACTCAGCTGGGACAAAGCCAGTACTCAGGCTTTGGTTGAACAGGGCACCTAATGGTGCTGCAAGTTCCTATCTGAGTTCATGCAGGATGCAGTCTGGGATGTTATCAGGTCCCATGGAGGCTGTATTTTTTGCCTTTGAGAGAGCAGTGATGACCTGATCCGTAGATATAAGGGGAAGGGGGCAGGTACTGGGAATGTCCTTATTTACTGATGGGGGGGCAGAGGGGTGAAATTTGTGCTGAATCTGTCAGCCAGAAAGTTTGCTATATCTAGGACATTTTGTATATGTGGTGTCCTTGACGACCAGTTCTGAACTGATATGGGTGCTACCTTTGAGATTACTGACATATGTGAAGAAGGCCTTATGATTGCATCTAGTAGATTTGGCCAATTTGGACTCTGTTTGCTTTGGAAGATTTCACTAGTGCTCTTATTTACTTGTTTAGGCTAAGGAGAGATTGCTTCCAATTGGGCACCTTCTCCTTCTTGGTCCTGGACAGCAATTTTTTTCATTTGTTATAGAGTTTATTTATTGCAGGTGTCCACCAGACAGGTTTACTCTTCCTTGTGGAGGATGATTTAGTCCTGTCAGGTATTCCTGATTCCATGCATCTATATAAATGTTCATACAGTAATTTGGTATAGTTTTGGATACTGGTGCCAGTTCCTAGAGAGGGGGAGGGGGCTGTGAAGCTGTTTATACCATCCCGCAGGAGGCTGTAATCAACTTTGGACAAGTTTTTTTTGTTTGACCCTAGCTAGAGGGGGGTCAGGGGAGATGGTGACTTCAAACATGGCCACTTTATGGTCGGATCTTACATAGTCGCTATGAGTTGAAGTTTACTCGATGGCACCTAATAACAAAGCTTACAGAAACTTTACTTAAAAAATGATTATAGCATCTTTTATGCTGCAAGCACTCAAAGATACTGTTGTCAAGTGTGCATGATGTGCATTTACTCCCTTCAGCACTTTTTCTCCACTAGGAGACCATGTGTGGTGTGGGTCAGGAGCTTTTACTGACAGATTTTCTATCCCTTGCTGTCCCTTTGGAGAGTGTGTTACACCATCACTTACCGGGGCTATTATACTTTGTCCTATTCTATTTGTTGCAGCTCCAGTAAACACCTATAACTAAAGATGATGTCCTAATTGCAACCAGTAGCACTGGCTCCAGAAATAAGTGGCTCACAATTTCTCTTAACTCAGGTTATAAGAAACCTGCTGATCTGATCTCTCTGGTTCATATTGTTATAAGGTATGCAGGTTGCATGTCGTCAACCTATTTACCAGTGTCTCTTGCCCTTTAAATTGTTGCCATATACCCATCTTGAAAGAGGGCACGCATACTTGTTTTTATATATACACAAAACAGTTTTATGAAAACTAGACCCTGACTTAAAGATTACACACATTCATCAGGTCATGGGGTTTTTAATTAACGAAGGTCTGCTGGTGACAGAAATTGATAGCACTGAGTTACCCAGGAATCTCTTTTAGAGCCGTAATGCTCCACTGATATCCATAGCTGTCAAAATACTATTCCTGTGACGAGGTACTAACCCTGTATGTTCTTTCAGTATATGTGATGAAGTGGAATTAAAAAAGGCTGACTGTGTCACAGATGCCAGTAGACAAGCCATTGTTAGCTTTTATGCCTTATAGCAGTTACTTAGTATGAAGCCACTGCCCATTCTGAACAGGCACAACACCTGAGATCTCATCTTTTCTTTAACAACTGAAGAAAGTGAAATTACTTAGATGATTCTACAACTTTTGCAATTTAGATTTTAATGTAGACAGATCATGGTCTGAGTCTTTCAAAAGCACTACAGGCAGTTTCCTTTGACATACTATAAAAATACCTTTGAACCACAAAGAACTATACAGTTACCAGAGATAAGTAAAATGAGTATATTCTGGCATCTCCAACAGGTGAGTTTGTGACATCATATCTGTCTTGTCTACTTAGACTGCTACTGGGGTTCCTTACTATTTACGCTAGTCCTATCAGACTTGGTTTTCCACATTTAAGCTGCTTACTGTGATTTGTGTGTTCCTCCATTCCATTCAGCATATTTTTTTCCACCTCTTTGCAGCTGACCATCAGCTGCCACCAGTTCCTGTCCTCATTCACCAGGGTTACCAGACTGATCTTAGCCTTCCCTGGGCTCAACCCTGCCCACATCCAGGGCCAGTGAGGACATTGATTTCACTGGTGCAGCACCAGCATGCTGCTGGGGAGTGTGCCCTACCTCCCACCCCCTCACTACAGTCTCACTAGCTCTGTGATCACTGCTGTTTGGAGGCGCCTGCATGTAATGATCATGTGCAGCCTCCCACCTAAGCAGCTCTCCATTGATGCAGTATGGAGTTTGCCAGGCTCGTACCCTGCCTATTACAGCAAGCTTAGGCTCTCTCTCTCCACCCAGGATGGGTGAACTGACATCTGATGCTCATGCACATACTCCCTCTGTGACCCTGTATGCTGCTTTGTTGCTATTCAAATACTGGCCATCTGGAGAGCAGTAAGGGCTTTCTTCCTCTGCCACACAGGGCCCGTTAATTCAACACCATTTTAGCCAGATCTACTGTAGTCCTTTTCTGCAGCCTAATATTTTTATGCGTTCATACCGTGCTTCTGAAGACATCTTTATTACATTACTTGTTTTGCTTTTTTATCAGGAAAGTCCAAAAGGGCATTGCCCATTTTCAGTGGAGACCCAGGGAGAAAAGCTCTAGTAAATGACATTTACATTTATAATTTTACTACATATGATAAACAAGTACTAGATTTACAAGTAGTAAAACATATAACATTCAGTACTTGTCAGCAGAGACCATTTTGTCTGCTTTTCTCTGGCTAGTGCACTTTGACACTCAGACGTTTCTTGTGGCATAACATACTTTGAGACTCTTCTCAACACCTGGATCTGTTTGTTTATTTTTCTCCACTTTTTCTTGACATGTTTGTCCCATTCGGCCTACAACCTGTTTTCAGTGGAAACCCAAGAAGATAATGAGATTGGGGAAATTTGATCAGAACAAATTCCCTACTCTCTTCATTGTGAATGAGAGCCATTGCTGAGTGTGTATGGAGGAGGTAACAGCCGGAATAAGTTACAATGTTCTGGCATTGATAGCAAAGTATATGCTTGAGGCATTATGCATGAACCATCCCAAAGTGGGTGACATAGCAGCCAGAGTACCAGCAGCTGCAAAAGTTTGCTGTGAATTGTTTGAAAGTGGGAGAATTTTGGACAGACATTATAGAAAAAAAGAATGTAATTGGAAGATATGACTGCTGATGTATTGGTGGCTTAGAAAGGAAATAGAATGCAAGAAGAAGCAGAAAGCATTTCATGGACTGATGTGGTCAAAATAAGTCTCAATGTTCTTCATGTTTCACTGTTGCAATCATCGCATGGGTTATCTGCCTGCAGGTAGCCCTCAGTCGGCCCGAATACCAGAGTCTTGGGATTTCTGCGTCGGATGCTGTCACCTCTTCCATGACGTCAGGTCATAAGCGGTATAAAACATGCAGCCGATGCCATTACATCAGCTTTTCTTGCCGCGTGGGAGCCAGAAGTAGAAGCAGTTTGCAAGTGCTGGTTGGCAGCTACCTGAAATTTTCATTTTTTGAGTTTCAAACAAGAAGTCTTCTAAAGCTAAGCACCCTGTTGGGGATTCTTTTTTCTTGCACTAACCGATGTCAGAAAAAGTTAACAATTGTCTTGCCTGCGGAAAGCAAATACCTCACAGAGATTTTCATTCTTACTGCAACACCTGTTTAGGCCCAGACCACGAAGTCTCTCGCTGTCTGTTTTGTGCCTTGTTTAACGCCCAAACTATTCATCATCGGGATATCTTTGTTGCTAAATTCTTTCGCTCTCATTCTCCATATTCTAAAATGGCTTCGGTAAGCCATCCAGCTACCAATCTTCTGAAAAAATGTAAGGATAAAGACAGAGACAGACAGCATAGGTCCAAAACTGCCGACGATGCTTCCGTTAAGCTAGATGCCAGTCCACCGGTACTCAGTGAGGTGCCTTCACAGCCCCTGATACCCGCTTCTACAGATTTTCAGGCCTCTGCTGAGACCCATTCGGAGTCCAGTATGCCGCAAAATGCTTCTTCGACTATGAAAAAACAATGGATGTCTCTACCTTGGATGGGTCCGGAGCCGCTGTGCAGGCACCAGCTTCTGAGGGTGTATTCCGACCTTGCGATGTTCATATTAAACTGACTACCTTGTTTCAGACTAAAATGACCAAGTTTCTCAGGCCCAGAGTTCGCACTACGCCTAGAAAACCGACAACCAAAGCGCATGCTCAAGCTCCCATGCCACAGAAACAAATGCTTAGAATGGCTGAAGACCTTATAACTCTAATTAGGGAAAGCCAGCCTTCCCCCTCTAAAAGACAAAGAACTGATTTCCCTTCTGATTCAACAGACCACAAGTCCAATGACTCTGATTACCAGGACATACCCTTATCAAACCTATGAGGATTCAGATGCAGAGGATTCCATTCCCTCTGCCTCCCCTCCAGAGGACTTTTCTTTTGGTGAAACCTTGCATACCTTAAGAGAGCATTTCCGCTGGGAATGCCAGGACTACCCACAGTCCAAAAAGAGACTCAGAGAATTTTTAGACTTGCCTCAGCACAGGCTTCTAACTATACCCCCTGTCCTGGATATTGTAGATGATGTTTTCATGGAATCCAGTCTTACTCGTGATACTTTACCACCAGCTCCTAGAAAGCCTGACAGGTACTACAGGGTACCTGACTCAAACAAATTTCTCTTAAAGAATCTCTCAGTGGATCCAGAGACCATTTCTCAGGGACCTAAAGGTATTAAGGCTACTACAGCCAAAAATCCTACCCCTTCGGACAGGGATTTAAGGGCTTTAGACAGATGGGGCAAGAAGGTATATACCTCTGCAACTCTTGCCATCAGGGCTTTAAATTGCCAGTTTCACATGTTGAAGTACCAGCAGCATATTACGTAACTGATTAAACAAAAAGTGTTGTTGCTTCCAGATTTTGCAGAAAATAATGATTTATAAGAGTTAATGCATTCTGCAAACCAAGTCAATAAACATACTTTGCAGTGTGGTTTTGATGCCTTAAAAGCATCTTGCAGGGCTGCTGTCACTGGGTCTGTACTGAGAAGGCATGCCTGGCTGAGGGAATAAATCTTGCTAGACCATGTCAAAGCAAAATTACTAGATGCTCCATTAAACCAGGAACATTTGTTTGGCACAAAAGCAAAAGAGGTTCTTAAAAAGATGGAGGAAAAAGCTAAATCTATGCAAACTGTTAAAGATTTCTTACAGGTACAGCCACCTAGATTCAGTAGGCATTGGCCTTCAAAAAACTCGTCCTTTCCAGTCCCTACCAGGTCTTCTCAGCCCAAACCCAGGGGCAACAGACCACCAAGGCTACAGTCTCAGGGTATGCAGAGATCTAAACAATGGAGTGCTCCCCCTCAAAAACAGGGAGTGGTAAGCCACCCCCTTATGGAAAAAATTCACAATGACTTGTCTGTCATCCTTCCCAGCCATGCCCAAGTACTTGCACCCCTAGGAGGAAAACTTGCCCTGCATGCAAAAAACTAGATGTCCATTACCCAGGACCGGTGGGTCCTAAACATTGTATCCCAGGGATACAGATTCTACTTCCAATCACTACCAACCCCAAATGGGTTGCCAGACCTTCCTCCAAACCAGTGGGCAGAGGCTCAAAAGCAAGTACTTTCTATTCTCAGTATCAGGGCTATTCAGCCTGTTCCAGTAGAGCAAAGAGGACAGGGTTTCTACTCCAGACTGTTCCTGGTAACCAGAAAAGAGGGCTCTTGGCGTCCTATCCTGGACCTGTCCATTCTCAACACCTTCCTGGTGGTCCCAAAATTCAAAATGCTTACACTACAACAGCTGCTTCCTATGCTAGCCAAGGACTCCTGGCTAGTCACCCTAGACCTAAAAGAAGCTTATCTGCACATCCCCATAAGGGAATCTTGCAGGAAATATCTACATTTCAGGACAGGCTCTATGCACTATCAGTTCTCTGCACTTTCCTTTGGCTTATCTACTGCACCCAGGGTATTCACAAAGTGCCTGGCTCCAGCCATTGTGTACTGCAGAGAAAAATTCAAATTTATCCATACTTGGATGATTGCCTGATTCAGGCGGACAGTCAGGAATTGCTACGTCAGCGCCTGGCATTTGTAAAGAGACTTCTAACTTCTCTGGGGTACACTATCATAGATTCATAGATTCATAGATTAGTACTAAGCTAACTGCTCTTGTGAGCCTTTTTAAGCCTAGCCAATTATCCCTTGTGAGACTCAAACGCTGCACCTTGTGTTTGTAAGGCAAACACCTTAACCATTAGGCCACCCTCCCATCCTATCAATGAAAAGAAATCGCATCTGGTGCCCAGCCAAAAGATTGTATTCCTGGGAGCAAGCTTGAACACAGCTTCCCAGATGGCATTCCTTACTTCAGAAAAGCAGGTTTATTTGACAAACTACTTCAAACTAATGGCCACCAGAACCCAGCTGTCTGCAACCAAAATACTGCAAGCCCTAGGGTTCATGGCCTCATGCATTCTACTAATTCCATATGCAAGACTGCATATGAGGAAACTTCAATGGTGCTTAAAAAGTCTCTGGTGCCAACATTCTCAGGGCCTGGAAACAATTATTCCTATCATTCCTTGTCTAAGGGCAGATTCAGGCGGACAGTCAGGAATTGCTACGTCAGCGCCTGGCATTTGTAAAGAGACTTCTAACTTCTCTGGGGTACACTATCATAGATTCATAGATTCATAGATTAGTACTAAGCTAACTGCTCTTGTGAGCCTTTTTAAGCCTAGCCAATTATCCCTTGTGAGACTCAAACGCTGCACCTTGTGTTTGTAAGGCAAACACCTTAACCATTAGGCCACCCTCCCATCCTATCAATGAAAAGAAATCGCATCTGGTGCCCAGCCAAAAGATTGTATTCCTGGGAGCAAGCTTGAACACAGCTTCCCAGATGGCATTCCTTACTTCAGAAAAGCAGGTTTATTTGACAAACTACTTCAAACTAATGGCCACCAGAACCCAGCTGTCTGCAACCAAAATACTGCAAGCCCTAGGGTTCATGGCCTCATGCATTCTACTAATTCCATATGCAAGACTGCATATGAGGAAACTTCAGTGGTGCTTAAAAAGTCTCTGGTGCCAACATTCTCAGGGCCTGGAAACAATTATTCCTATCATTCCTTGTCTAAGGGCAGAGTTCCTTTGGTGGGCAGAGGCTTGCAACCACAACAAGGGACTCCCTTTCACTCAACCTCTCGTTGCCCAAACCCTGACAACAGACACATCAGACTATGCATGGTGGGCTCACATGGCTGGCAAATGCATTCAAGGCAAATGGAGCCCATACATATCAATCAAAAAGAAGTGTTAGCTGTACAGAATGCTCTGACAGCCTTCAAATACCTTATCCTTCCAGGACAACTCTTGATAAAGACAGACAACACCACAGTTAGGTGGTACATAAACAAGCAGGGGGGAACTCATTCCTACCCACTCTGCAGGTTAAACATGGCCCTGTGGAACACAGCCTTGAGCAACCAAGTGCACCTGCAAGCTCAATTCCTGCCAGGCAAGCAAAAGTCACTGGCAGACTACTTAAGCAAAAATCTACTGGACCCACACGAGTGGAAACTGGAACCCAACTCATTCAAACTTCTAACCCACAGGTGGGGGACACCAGAGATGGACCTCTTTGCCTCCCTGCAAAACCATCCAAATTTTGCACCAGAAATCCCCACAGCCAAGCATGGAAAGCAGATGGCCCTATCCTTTACATGGGAAAACCTCTCAATTTATGCCTTTCCCCCTCTGCCCCTCCTCTCAAAAGTACTACTTAAGATCAAACAGGACAAACCAAGGACAATCCTTATTGCACCGGACTGGCCCCGCCAGCACTGGTACCCACTCCTACGCAGTCTGGCAGCAGTGCCACCCTGGCACCTACATCAGACCTCCTCCCTGCTGTCCCAGCAGGAGGGACATATTTTGCATCCTCAGCTGCAAACCCTGAACCTTGCAGCCTGACTTATTCCCTGAATACACCACCAGCAACCCTCAGCAAACAGGTGCTGGACATCATCCTTGAGGCCAGAAGGCTTAGTACTAGGAAATCCTATTCAGAAAAATGGAAGATACTGTTCTTGGAGCCAGTCTCAAGTAAAGAACACTGCCCACCTTACCTCTAGATTACCTAGCAGAGCTGCTCCACAAAGGCCTACCATTCTTTTCTATTAAGATTCATGCCTCGGCCATCTCAGCTCATTATAATACTCATTGTAATACTGAGCCACCTCTCTTTTCTCACCCTCTGGTCAAACAGTTCCTAAGAGGAGCTAACAATTTAAGGCCCCCAAGGAGAGCTCCCACCCCTGCTGGGGACCTTAACTTTGTACTAGAGAAGCTCACACTTCCCCCTTTTGAGTCTGCTGCTACAGCACAGTTAAAATTCCTCTCTTGGAAAACAGCCTTACTTCTAGCCATCACTTCAGCAAGAAGAGTGTCTGGGTTACAGGCACTAATGGCTGTGGAACCCTTCATTATTTTCTATGCTGACAGGGTTTCCCTCAGGACTAACCCATCTTTTATGCCCAAAGTGGTATCCAGTGTGGCTCTAAACCAATTCATCCATTTACCAACCTTTTTCCCTAATCCTCAGAATAAAGGGGAAAGGATCCTGTGCTCCTTGGATGTACACATACAACTCAGGTTCTACCTTGACAGGACTAAGCCTTTCAGAAAATCTGACCAGCTGCTAGTCAGCTTTGCTACAGGGGCAGAGGGCAAGGCCATTTCAAAGCAAACCATTTCCAAATGGATAGCACACTGTATCCATTTCTGCTACAGACACCATGGAAAACCTACCCCACAGGGGATCAGAACTCATTCCACTAGGGCTACCTCAACCTCTACAGCATTTCTCAGAGGAGTCCCTACCAGGGACATCCTGGAAGCTGCAACATGGAGTTCTGTACACACCTTCACCAAGCATTACCACTTACCTATTTTTTCTAAATCCAGAGCTGGATTTGCCACAGCAGTCTTACAAGGCCTGTTAGCCAGCCCTACTATTACGTGACTGCCTCCACCCTTCCTCAGCTTTGGGAATGAACCCAAGTGTGATGACTGCAACAGTGAAACACAAAGAACATAGTACAGTTACCATAAATGTAGATGTTCGAGTGTATTCACTGTTGCAGTCCTGGGTACTCTCCCTCCAGCCCCCTGACTCTTCTATGCTTTCTACTTATCCTCTTTTTGGCCATAGCTTATGGCTATGGTATTTACTTTTTACACCATGTAATTGCTTCCTATTTTGGGGGCTCCTGACATCTGGGGCAAGAAAAACTGATGTAATGGCATTGGCTGCATGTTTTATACCCCTGACGTTATGGAAGAGGCGACAGCATCCGATGCAGAAATCCCAAGACACTGGTATTTGGGCCGACTGCGGACTACCTGCAGGCAGATAATCCAAGTGTGATGACTGCAACAGTGAATACACTCTAACATCTACATTTATGGTAAGTGTACACAACTGTACTTTATGGGGGCTCATTCTGTACCAGATGACTTTCTCTTATACAGATATTTTAGCATCTCCACGTAGGAATGCAGTGCAGAAGAAATACTTTCAGGGATTAGCTAAAGAACCAGCTAAAAACTTGGTGATCATACAAAATTATGAAGCTGTTTGGATTTGTTCCTACTATCTGCATGTATTTGTAACGTTTTCTGGTAGAACTACTTAATGAAGTAAGTATGGCTGGGAAGTGTAGCAGAAACTGATAAGACAGTAATGTGATTTGTAGCTTTCCCTCTTTTATAATCATTGATAAAAAGAGTTCCATTAACAATGAAAAATGGTGTTGGTGTTATTTATTTGGCTGCAGAGAAACTGTTATGTATTATTAGATCCTGAACCACTGATGAATGAGTTTGGGGTTTGGGAATTTAGATAGATAGTAACTTTTAAAATGTAAATGAGGGAAGGGAGAACAAGTGGAACATTCACCATGATTTTTCTCTTTAGGTTGTTGTGGAGTAAAATTTTTTGAATGGAGAAATGAAGGAGTGCTAGAATTATACACTGCACGATCATTTATGTTATAAATGCAATAATGTAAAATATTTTATGTGTGAAACTGGCATATAAGTATGAATTGTTTTGTACAAATACAGTATGGTTGTTGTACTGAAAAGGACGCATTTTAAGAGTTATGACAAATTTACATGTGATGAAATGTATAAAATAAAACTTTTGAAGAAAATGCAGTGAGGATCATTAGCAAAATACATTACAGACAGGAATACAGGAAGAAGCAAAGAACACTTGAGACAGTTACAGAAAAAAAAGGGCAATGGCAAGGAAGCATGAGGACCAGGAAGGGGAACAAAGAATAAAGGAAAAGAAAGAAATGGAACAAAAATGAGACATTTGAAGTCTGAGATAAAAAGAAAATTGTGAATTCCATAGTGCAAAAAGATGAAGGCTTGATTATGAACCTAAAGACCAGGTTTCTGCAAGTGATTCTGCAAGTGATCTGTGAGCTGGAAGAGCTAGGACTCACCCACCTGAGGGGATGGAGGCAACCTGGGCTATTCCAGTGCCATCCCAGAAAGGAGGAGAGAGAGAGGGAGAGGCATGTACAGCATTAAGTTTTATGAACAAACGACATGGATTTGTCTGTCAAGCTGAATCTGTACTGTTGCCTTCACAAAGGGCATATATGGCAGTGCACACACTCACAGGGAAAGGCATAACCTCTTGCATCTGAGGGCTTGAATATTAGCCACTGAGAGTGAGGTTAGGCTCTAAAACAGAACAGCCTCTCATGGCTGCTTTGATGTTGACTGCGCTGTGACAAAGATTGAAAGAGCTTTGATCGTGGCAAAGGCTAGATCACTGTAAGGTATGGGCATAAGAAAAATACACAAAACAACAGAAAGGTTAAGGATATATTCTGTTTAAGGATTGATGCTGCAAATAAACACACTGAATTTGAGGAAGATAGTTAAGTGTGGAACTAATCTGGAGTGTCTTATGAACTGGAACATTTTATTTTTCGTAAGAGTTGCCTATAGACAGTTTTAAAAGAAAAAAAGATGCAGAATATGTGGAAGAACAAGCTGATCAGCTAGAGACAGAAGCAGAATATATATTTTTAGAAGGGGTGGGGCAGTAGATAGATAAGTAGAATATGGGAAATTTCAGCAAAGAAAAGTTTATTGAAAAGAACAGATTCAGATTAAGTTGTGTACATTTTGGTATTGAAGTTCTGAAACAAAGCAATGTACTTCTGTGAACATTTTTAATATATATATATATATATATGTATATATATATATATGTATATATGTATATATATATATATACATATATATATATATATATATATATATACATATATACATATATATATATATATATATATATATACATATATATATATATACATATATATTATATATACATATATATATATGTATATATATATATATATATATATATATATATATATATATATGTATATATATATATATATATATGTATATATATATATATATATATATGTATATATGTATATATATATATATATATATATATATATATATATATATATATATAAAAAACGCTGCCAAGAAACGTCCAGCACACTAATCCAAATGATAATCACAAATAATGCAAACAGCCGTTATGGAAGAAAAGGCTTTATTAAGCCATGCAGTCTGCCCCACAGACCGGTTTCACTTTACCAAAGCGTCATCAGTGTGTGATATATATATAAATTATTATATAAAACATATTTTTTAATCAATTTTAAAAGGTTTTACAAATTAGAACAATTTTTAAAAGAAAGTTTAACAGGTCCTACATGTCATTTTTTTAGCAAGCTAAGGATTTATTATAATGAGCTCTTTAGGTTGTCACTAATACTATTGGCTTAAACAGGATGCTATGGTTTTAATTGGTCTTTTTTTCTTTGAATTTTACTATATAAAGGTGAATCAATTAATTGTTTTTGTCTGATGAAGTCGAAGCTCTTAGCTGACGAAAACGCATGTACTGGTTTTAAAGCGTTTACTGTGTGAACAACTTGTGGATTTATTTCTGTTACCAGAATAAAGTGCGGTTTGAGTGCGCTGTTTCCAGCTTTCTTTGGTTATATATGTATATGTATATAAATGGGTCTAGGACACATGCTCGACTAGCATATGTCCGAATCACAAAACATCGAACACACATACACGAAAGCACTTAACATCGCAAAGCGCTTTCGTGTATGTGTATTTAAAAAAAAAATCTATGTTTCTGCATGGGGGCTTCGCCCCCGTACCGCCCACACCCCCCTACTTTATTCTCACTCCAAGATCGCACTACAGTGGGGAAAAGGGAATTTTCCCTTACCCGCACTGTAGTCTGATCTACGAAACAGGCAGACATATACGGAAGCGCTTTCGTGTATGTGTGTTCGATGTTTTGTGATTCAGACATATGCTAGTCGAGCATGTGTCCGGATCCTCTCTCTCTCTATATATATATTTATATATATATATATATATATATATATATATATATATATATATATATTTGTTTTTGTTTTTAATTATTTAGGCAGTGTATTGCCTAAAGATTAAACAATTATGGAGGGACTGTGGAAGGTTGTGAAGGCACAGAGTGTATTAAATGAGTGTTTGGAAAGTAAAGCAAAGTGTTAAGAGTTTTGAAGTAAGAAGTGATAAATGTTTTTTTTGGAAAATGGAAGAAAAAAGGTGAGGCAGAAAAAAATGACTAAGCTAAAGTTAAAAAGCTAGTTAAATGGGCTAATTAGTAAATGGAATAATTTTTAATGAGGAGCTAAAAGTAATTATAAACCAAATTGTGGAGTAATTGGAGAAAAAGGTAGAACATTGAACTTTGATTGAGAAATGTATGGATGTATAGGTGCCACAGAAGGATTTATTTCAGCCTTTTAGAAACAAGTTAAGAAAAAATGAGGAAAACAGAAGATGTTCTTCATCTCACATTGCTGCAGTCCTTACACTAGGGTAGTCCGCTGTCCTCGGTTGGCCCGAATATCAAAGTATAAGGCTGACGTCGGTCAAGGCGCATTTGACTGACATCAGGACGTCAGGGTACAAATGCGCATGACCGACGTCATATCCTCAGTCTTTTTTGCCGCATGGTCCGATGCAGAAGCAGCGTTGCAAGTGCCGTTCGGCGTTCTGAAATTTTTCGAATTCGGAGTTTCGGACCGAGTCAAAGTTGGCTAAGTACCCCGTTGGGGAATATTTTAGTTTTTTCTTGCCTCAGTGGTTTACCGGATGTCAGAAAAAGTGAATAACTGTATTTCTTGTGGGAAACAGATACCGCATAGAGATTATCATACTTTGTGTATTCCTTGTTTAGGGCCTGAGCACGACGTTGTTGGGTGTCGCTCTTGTGCTTGATTCAATAAGCGCACTATAAAGAGAAGGTTAGATTGTGCCAGGTTAGTCTTCGGGAAGCGGTGCAATTATAAAATGCCATCGGATGCTCCGATGCCCGCTTCTTCGAAGAAGCGCAAGGACAAAGCAGTGAAGCCTAGGCTAGAAGAACCGTCCGTACCGGACGCCGGTTCTTTAGAGGTCTTGGTGGAGCCGGTGGTTCCGCCGGAGGTTTCTTTGGAGTCCCAGGGAGAGACTTTGTTATTGCAGGATGTGGCCTCTCAGGAGGCAGGTCAGGCTGAAGGGGCTTCTCAGGTTACTGTACTCCCCTCCCTTCCTAGGGTGGTTAGGCCCTCTCCTTCTGTTTCCAAGGCTTCTCCCAGAGGCAGGCCAGGTTTAGCTTCAGTTGGTGTCACCCCTAGTTCTTCAGGAACTGTGCCCAAGAAGCATATGCTTAAAATGGCAGGAGATTTGATTACTTTGATTAGGGGTTCTATGCCCCCCCCTGATAAGAGACCTAGGGTGGAACCTGAGCTTGGGAGTTTTGAGCAGGCTTCGGATGTTTCAGAGTCTTCGGCTGAAGACTTGCAGGAGTATTCTCCTTATTCTGATTCTGATGTGGATGATTCTACTCCTTCTGCTTCTCCTCCTGAGGATTTTTCTTTTTCAGAGACTCTTCATTCCATGAGGGAGCATTTTAAGTGGGAAGGTCAGGACTTCTCTGATTCCAGGAAAAGGCTTAGGGAATTTTTGTTTTTACCCCAGCATAGGCCTTTGGCTATACCTCCTGTTCTGGATGTGGTGGAGAATGTTTTTGCAGAGGCTTCTCTTAATCCTGATTCTTTGCCTCCTGCTCCTGTTAAACCGGATAGGTATTACAGGGTGCCTGAAGCTCATAAGTATCTTTTTAAGAGTCCTAGGGCAGACCCAGAAACTGTTAGTCAGGGGCCTAAAGGTGTTAAGGCTTCTGTTGTCAAAAATCCGGTTCCTCCAGATAAAGAGGCCAGGGCTTTGGATAGATGTGGAAAGAAAGTTTATACTTCTTCCACCCTAGCTATGAGGGCTTTGAATTGCCAGTTTCACATGTTGAAATACCAAAACTATCTCCTTTCACAATTGAAGTCTAGGGTAGATGCTCTGGCGGAAGGTATTGAGTGTAAAGAGTTACAAGATTTAGTACATGTTTCGGAACAGGTGGGTAAGCATTCTTTGCAATGTGGTTTTGATGCTGTACAGGCCTCGTCTAGGGTGGCTGCCACTGGGTCAGTTCTTCGCAGGCACGCCTGGCTGAGGGATCAGAATTTATCTGAACATGTTAAGACAAGGATTTTAGATGCTCCTTTACAATCTGATGTGTTGTTTGGTTCTCCTGTTGAGGCAGTCTTAAAGAAAATGGAAGACAAGGCTAAGTCTATGCAGACTGTTAAAGATTTTTTGCAGGTTCAGCCTCCGAAGTTTAGTAGAAATTGGCCTACCAAGGGGTGGACGTATCCTTCTTATGATTCCCAGTCTAGGGGTAGGTCTAGACGTGGTAGGGGCAGAGCTCAGGGCTCTTTCAGGCCTAGAACAGGGAGTTCACCTGCACAGTCTTCGGGTGAGGGCAGGGGTCAGTCCTTTCGTAAACAGACCCAATGACCTACCTTTTCAGCTGCCAGAGCCTTCTCATCTGGCAGCACCTTTGGGAGGAAGGTTGGCACTTTTCAAGGAAAATTGGAGTTTGATTACCCACGACATATGGGTATTGGATATCATACACCACGGTTACAGGTTTTATTTCCATACCTTGCCTCCTTTCAAAGGCATGCCAGACGTTCCTCCTCAACAAAGAATAGAGGCTCACAAACATATTTCTCTGTTACTTCAAATAGGGGCCATACAGCCGGTCCCTATGCCAGAAGTGGGCCTAGGATTTTATTCTCGCCTGTTCCTAGTACCAAAGAAAGGGAACACGTGGAGACCAATTTTGGATTTATCTACCCTCAACACTTATCTGGACATTCCCAAGTTCAAAATGTTGACGTTACAACAGCTTTTACCTCTGCTGGGCAAAGATCATTGGATGGTAACTTTGGATCTCAAGGAGGCTTACCTTCATGTTCCTATCAGACTGAGTTGCAGGAAGTATCTGCGTTTTCGGGCTGGGACTTCTCATTATCAGTTCTCTGCATTGCCCTTTGGCTTATCTACTGCCCAGAGTGTTCACGAAAGTTCTGGCTCCAGTAATAGCTTTCCTCAGGCTAAAAGGAATACAGATCTATCCTTATTTGGACGATTGCCTGATTCTGGCTCAAGGAAGGGACGAGCTACTTCATCATTTGGAATATGTGATAGCAGTGCTAAGATGCCTGGGGTATTCTGTGAACGAAATAAAGTCCAGTCTAGTACCCTCTCAGGACATGTGCTTTCTGGGTGTAAGACTGAATACAGCAGCCCAGATGGCCTTTTTGACCCCGGACAAACAAAAGAATCTTTCCCTTTACTTTCATCACTTGTCTCATCAGTCCAGGCTGACTGCAAGGACAGTCCTTCAAGCCTTGGGGTTCATGGCATCTTGTATTCTGGTGCTTCCCAATGCCAAACTGCATATGAGGAAGTTACAATGGTATCTCAAAAATGTATGGACACAGCACTGCCAGGATCTGGACACTGTCATTCAAATAATACCTTGCATTCAAACGGAATTGTTGTGGTGGGCTCAGGAATGTCACCTAAACAAGGGACTCTCTGTGACCCGGCCAGAGGCGAGTCAGATTCTAACGACAGATGCCTCAGACAAAGCTTGGGGAGCTCATCTGAATGGAAAGTGGATACAAGACAAGTGGCCTGCCAGACTACAACATCTACATATCAACTTGAAGGAGATGTTAGCAGTCCAGTTTGCATTAATAGCTTTCAAGGATTTACTTCTTCCAGGGCAGGTGTTGATTCTAACAGACAACACAACTGTCATGTGGTACATCAACAAGCAAGGGGAACACATTCTTATCCTCTATGCAGGCAAGCGATGATTTTGTGGGAGACTGCTCTCAGTTTACAGCTAAATCTTCAGGCAAGGTTTCTGCCGGGAGCACAGAACTCCTTAGCAGATGTGTTGAGCAGGCGAATTATGGATCCCCACAGTGGAAATTGGATCCTCATGTATTTCAGAAATTGACAGTGTCATGGGGAACTCCAGACATAGATCTGTTCGCTTCTCCACTAAACCACCAGCTGCCAAAGTTTTGCACAAAAGGTTTCATCCCACAGCTTGGAAAGTGGATGCTCTTTCTTTCAATTGGAGCAATCTTCATGTGTATGCCTTTCCACCTCTGCCTCTCCTCCCAAAGGTACTACTAAAGGCCAGACAGGACAAGCCAAGGATGATTTTGATAGCTCCAGATTGGCCTCGACAGCATTAGTACCCATTACTGAGAAGCCTGGTGCAGGGAGCCTCCATGGCCTTTGCCTTGATTCCACACCTGTTGTCTCAGGAGGACAGTCATTTGCTCAATGTCAAGCTTCACTCTCTTCACCTAACAGCCTGGCATATTCTGTTTTGAACCGTAGTGGGTCTCAACTTCCACAGCAAGTTTTGAATGTTATTTTGGAAGCTAGAAGGCCTAGTACAAGGAAAGTGTACGCAGATAAATGGAAGAGATTTTTATTTTGGAGTGCAGCAAAGGATTTTGATGTTTCTGAGCCTAATTTAAGTGTGGCTCTTCAATATCTTACTGAGTTACTGGACAAAGGTTTGTCCTTCTCTTCTATTAAGGTTCATGCTGCAGCAATTTCAGCTCACTATGATTGTGACCCACCATTGTTGTCTCATCCTTTGTTCAAGCAATTTCTTAGAGGGGCAAAGAATATAAGACCCCCACGTAGAGCTCCTACTCCTGCTTGGGATCTCAATTTTGTGTTGGAGAAACTCACTCTACAACCTTTTGAGCCTGCAGCTACTACCGAGTTGAAATATTTATCATGGAAGACTGCTTTTTTGTTGGCCATTACCTCTGCAAGAAGGATTTCTGAGTTGCAGGCCCTTATGGCAGTTGAGCCTTTCTTAATTTTCCATAAGGATAGGGTATCTTTACGTACTAATCCTTCCTTTATGCCTAAAGTGGTTTCTAGTGTGGCCTTAAACCAAACTATTCATTTGCCTACTTTTTATGCAAATCCCCAAAATAGAGGGGAGAAGATTTTACATACTTTAGATGTACACAGGCAGTTGCGATATTATTTGGACAGAACTAAAGGGTTCAGACAGTCTCAGCAGTTATTTGTTTCTTTTGCTTTGAGTTCTCAGGGCAAGCCTGTGTCAAAACAAACTATTTCTAAGTGGATTGGGTTTTGCATTGCTTTCTGTTATTCCCATCATGGCAAGGAGATTCCAGCTGGGATTAGGCCTCATTCCACTAGGGCTACTGCCACTTCGACAGCCTTTTTAAGGGGGGTGGCAACTAAGGATATTTTGGAGGCAGCTACTTGGAGTTCAGTGCATACTTTCTCTAGGCATTATCACCTTCCACTTTATTCTAAATCTAGGGCTGGTTTTGCCACTGCTATTTTGCAGGGCATTTTGGCAGCTCCTGCTTCCTCATAGTTTGGCCATCCTCCCTTACCTCTGCTTTGGGATTCTACCCAAGTGTAAAGACTGCAGCAATGTGAGATGAAGAACATAGTACAGTTTTGTACCTACCATAAATGTAGATGTTCGAAGATCCACATTGCTGAAGTCCAATTTACCCTCCCTCCTTCCCCTCTGTAGTTAGAGGCGGTTGTGTGGGTTGGGTTGTCAATATGGTATATATTGTATATATTGTAAATATTTTTAGTGCAAGGGTGGTTGGTTGGTTGTTTGCTGTCTTTTGGTTTTGACCTTTCTTTTAGGGTCTTCTGACATCTGGGGCAAGAAAAGACTGAGGATATGACGTCGGTCATGCGCATTTGTACCCTGACGTCCTGATGTCAGTCAAATGCGCCTTGACCGACGTCAGCCTTATACTTTGATATTCGGGCCGACCGAGGACAGCGGACTACCCTAGTGTAAGGACTGCAGCAATGTGGATCTTCGAACATCTACATTTATGGTAGGTACAAAACTGTACTTTTTAAATAAATCAATCAGTAATCGTGATGAATAGTAAATTATTAGTATGCGATGTGTTTAGAAGTGATTAAATATATAGTGGATTTTTTTTTCTGTGAAGGACTTAGATTAGAAAGGGAAGGGACTGAACTCTGTTAGTCTAAAAAACTGAAGTTTAGGATAAGGACAGAAAATCAGTACAACTGGAAGGTAGTGTAGTTTGTTGTTTAAAAAAAAATGAAGCTAGGGATAAAGACAGAAAACCAGTAGAACTGGACAGCATACTTAGTGATGCATGCTAAAGTGCTGAATAGAGAAGTAAGTGACATACCAGCTAGACTTAACATGTTTCACTGGTTTCTTGAATAAGTCTGGACCAGACGCCAGCACCCCTTGTCATTTCAGATTCCAATCCTGAGATTTGTAGAAAAAAATGGAGTTGCTCTGTGATGGATCTGATATCTCTCTAGCCAGGTCTGACATTTTCCCTTCCAGCTCCTACTTAGTTTGTAGCAACAGATGCCTCAGAGGGGGTGAAAAAGGGTGAAAGTTCATGATCTGTGATAAAAGTAGAACAGACAGAAACACATACATGTCAAAAGAAATGATGCCTCTAATAAATACTCTCAAATGTTGAAATCATATATAGGTTCCAGGCCCTGTCTAGTAATCACAGACAACACAGTGATGTGGTACGTAAACATAACTGGGGAAACTAGATCCTACTCTTTTTGCAGACTAGCTATGATATGATAGCCTGGTAACTAGAAACTGAACACAATCTGTCCCTACAGGGTACTTTCATTCTGTCAAGCAGAATATGGCTTCAGACAAGCTGAGCAGGACCAGGACAGGCTCTCATGAGTGGAGGTTGAACATGGGGATCTTTTGGGAATTTGTGTATCTGTGGGGAACTCCTAAAATAGATATGTTTGCCTCTAGTCACAGAGACATTTAAAGAAATTCCTCTAGAGGACTCCTTGAACGAAGACCTCAAAGATGGATAACTTTTTATTCCCTTGGACAGGAAGATTTCTGTATTCTTTTCCACCCTTTCCTCTGATACCCAGAGTTGTTCTAAGGATTCAGAAGGAATCTCACAGGATAATTGTGGTAACCCCTTTTGGCCCAGGCAGCAGTGGTTCTCCCTTCTTTTGAAAATGTCCAAGGGCAGTTAATACTGGCTTCCTCAAAGGATGGGCTTACTCACACATGATGGGTTGTTTGTTATACCCCAAACTTCAAATGTTATGTAGTCCTATCTCGCCTACATTCTTACCCGTGAGTTCAGAGCCGAATATCGGCTCCGACTCGGCCGATTTTACGAGCTCGAAGTCTTTCATTGGCTGGGCTAAGCAGGTATCCCATGCTGCACTGCTCCATATCCCCAGATCTCGTTTGCCGCTCGTGTAGCTCGAACGTGGTCTCACTTGGCTGTGGCTAAGTACCCTCTTTTTCTTGTCTTAAACAAAAGTTTTGATCATATCAAAAGCTATTTTCATAGCTATTTGTCTAAGATTGACTAAGTTTTGTTGAGGTTGTGATTGTGTGATTGTTGTGTGGTATCCCACTGACTGTTGCCTTGGGCTAGGCCCGTTTCAGTTAGTGGGCCTAGTTCTCCTCATATTGCCTTCTGTGTGAGTACGGTCTAGACCGTTTAAGTTAGAGGTTTGGGCTATTCCCTTTCCTTGTGGGTTTCAATCCCTTGTTGAGAGTTTGTCTTTGCCCTTTAGTGTGTGTTTGGTCACTGTTTAGTGTTGGTCACTGTTTAGCGTTCGTTCCCGCGTTTTGTAGTGTGAGCGCCTGTGTGTTGTTCTTAGACTTGGTTTTTGCCTTTTGGCATAGTAGTGAAGATGTCTAAAGATCCCAAGGAGCACAAACCTTCATAGGTTCATAGGTTTATACTAGGCTATCTGCCCTAAGGCATTTATAAGCCTAGCCCAAATTTTTGTGGCTTACGCCACCCCTTATATGAAAAAATACTGTGCCCATTAGTTTGTTGTTCCTCTGTCCAGCAGTGACACAGAGATGATTCCCGGGATAAACCTACGATCTCCCATCCACAGGTCAAGATTTCTCTTGAACAGAGCCAGCGAGGTGCTCTGCCTCACATGGACTGGGATTTTATTCCACAGCATAGGGAGTCTGTGAGTGATAAATCTATCTCTCCAGCACGTCCTATTTATATCCGTGCTAAGGTTTAAGTCGCTTGCTCTAGTGGTTTTGGTGGATTTGGATTTTTTGAGGTGGGGCATGTCCATTAATTCCGGGTTGGACATGGCCTTGTATGTCAGGCACATGTCACCTCTGAGCAGACGGTATGCAACTGAATAGAGCTGGAGTTTCTTCAATTTGGCAGCATATGACAGATTTTGGAGTCCCTTTATCCTTTTGGTGAGGAACTTTTGGGGTCTCTCCAATTGCTGCTCATGTCGGGTGCGATACATCCCGAATGGGGCATTGTACTCGATCATTGGTCTGATAAGTGAAGAGTACAGGGGAACAATGACCTCACTAGATCTGGATGTGAATCCCTTCATGATCAGGTGGGCAATGTAGAAGGTCTTTCTAACCACTTTAGCAACGTGAGTGTCAAAAGAAAGGCCACTGTCAACCTGGGTCCCCAGGTCCCTGATAACCTCTTCTGTGCTTAGTGGATTGCCACCTATATGGTAGCTTGGGGTTACCTTGTTTTCCCGAAGGGTATGACTATACATTTTTGGCGTTTAACTTCAGGCCATGGCTCTGGCACCAGCTATCTGTTTCCGTGAGTCCCTTCTGAAGGATATCCGTGTCCGATGCACTTTCCACTATGGCGCCCAGTTTGCAGTCGTCTGCAAACTTTGTCAGCCAAAGTCCTCCCATGTTGGCCTGTACTTCTGAGAAGTAGATGCCGAACAATAGGGGGCCAAGGACCGAGCCCTGTGGGACACCGCTTGTGACCGGCTTGGAGTCTGACATAGCGCCAGCAACTCTAACCCTGTGGGTTCTGTCCTTAAGCCAGTTTGCAACCCATCTTGTGACATATGGGTTTACATTTAAGCTGGTAAGTTTTTCTACAATACCCGAGTGGGGTATTGTGTCGAAGGCCTTTGCAAGGTCAAAAATGGGTCGGGTTTCAAAAACTGCTCTAAATGTGGGTACAAAATGTCCATTACCGACGGGCATTCCATTTGTGTCTATTGCCTGGGAGCCATCCATCTGCAGGAATCCTGCAGTTTTTGTCATGCGTTCAGTCCTAGAGCTCTCCAAGAGAGAAAGAATATGCTAATCTTAAAGGGACTCTTGAAACCCTCTTTTGAAGAGGCCATGGATTTGTCTTCCAGTGGAAAATCAAAATCTGGCAAGTCAAAAAAGAGATCTCCGGCTCCGTCATCTTCATCGGAGCCTCCGGAGAAAATCTCAAAAACTGCATCGACCTCCTCGGCTCCACTGTCCTCGGGGCCGCAGGAAGTGTCGGTATTGACGGAACCGGCGTCGGCTCCAATTTTATTGGAACCTCTTAGGAGCCAATTGCCCAGTCTCAGACCAGTTTCTCCTGAGAGGAGATCCCATTCTCCCTCCCTGTCTTCCAAATCCTCCAGGACCCCTTCGGATGTGGATGTTGATAGGGTGGTTCAGAAGCTCCTCCAGTCACTGGTTTTGGCAAAATTGTTTTCGGCTCCAGCCCAGTCGGCTCCGGAGCCCGTCCCGACCTCGTCTTTGATCATTCCACCTCCGAGCTCATCTCTGTCTTCAGAGCCGGAGTGTTCCATGCCGTGTGATGTTCCTAGGCCGGCTCCGATGCCCCCTTTGGCTCCATCGGCACCGGCTCCGACCCCGTCGGCTCTGTCCTCGGGGTTCCGGACTCAGGATTCTTTGGTCGGGCCCGAGGGGGACATTTTGGGGCTTATTTCGGTCCCGAGCCTCCCTCTCGGTGCCTTGGCTCGGGGAACTCCAACCCCCGTCATGGCCTCGGAGGCTGGTCGCTCCTCGGATTCGGCGGGACCAGCCTTCGAGGCTATGTGGACTGCGCTGGCCAGATCAGCAGCTACATCAGGTGGGTTGGTCACTCTGTCCCCCACCACTTTGGTGAGAGCTTCTGATCACCACCCATCCATGGACAGCATAGCACCAGGGCCTAGTGATACCCCCACGAGTGGTCCCCAAATTTCTGAGGGTCCCTCAGAGTTCATGCCTGAGGAGCCCCCCAGAAAGAAAACATGCAAGAGGAAGCACATAGACACCCAGGATGAGTCTCTCACCTCTGATACTGACCTTGAGGAATCAGAGGGGTTCCCCAAGTCATCCTCTGATGATGTTTCCTTCTCCGATATCCTGGAGATACAGAAACAGAGAGGTGACTGGTCATCCAAAGCCCCTTCCGAGGAGGAGTCAGTATTCCTTAAGGTTTTGGTGCTCAGCCGTCTGCCTCCTGGTTGTCTCCACTCTTCGACGAACTCCTTGATCTGATTTGTCAAAGAGTGTGGGAAAACCCTGATTCTGTGGAGCCCGTGCCCCGGCGTCCCAACAAGTTTCTTTCTGCCCCCCCCCCCCATGGCAAAGAATTTCTGTCTAAAGGAGTCCCAGTAGATGCCATGGTGGTGGTGGCAGCCACTCAGAAGGAAGTAGCAGAGTCTTCTTCATCCGTCCATCCTCCTAACAAGGAGTCTAGGACCATGGATCAGTACGGGAAGCATACCCTCTTGTCAGCAACCTTTACCTTATGGTTGCTGAATTACCCGTCTCACTTCACTCGGCTCCAGAGAGATCTCCTCAAGGAGTTAGGAGATACTCTTGCGGGTAACGTCCCTGAGGCAGTGGCTCAGACAGTTAACGCCCGGGTCTCTACCCTTAACTCCATTGTTAACTCATTCATGCGGCTCATTTCGTATGCAGCCGAGGGAGCGAGTAGGGCAGCAAGCTCAGGGGTCACCCTTAGAAGGCAAGCCTGGCTGCGCCTGTGTCACTTTGTGGAGGTCTTCAAGTCTTCCTTCACTGACGCCCCCTTTGATGGTTCTTCTTTGTTTGGGGCCAAAGTGAAAGACACCCTCACCAGGTGCGAGCAAGAGGGAAAGACCCTGTCTGCCATAGGGGTCCATTTTTCCCTTCCTTCTAGGCCTTATCCCAAGGCCCAGTGGAGGGGGGGGGTGTGGTTCAAGAAATCACAGAAGTTTTTTTCCTGCCGCACAGGATGAACCCCCCCCTCCAGAGGCAGGGGAGGGAGAGTTTATTCAGGGAGATGCCGCCCCAGAGGCAGCGGGGGCCCCCCGCAATTCGGGAGACCGCGATTCTTTTCGTGGCTCTCCCTACTCTCGTTCCTGAGGGAGTGCCCGGCTGTGCTTATCCGGAGCCAGTCAGGGGTCGAATTTAATTATATCCGGAAGCCTGGGAAAACATTACCCAGGATCGATGGGTATTACAGATAATTTCCGGAGGATATCTCATTCCATTTACATCAGACCTCCCCCCCGTCAGTCAGAAAAATCCCAGATGTTCCACCCAGTCAAAGGGATCAAGCAGCCTCAGAGGTCTCAAAGCTGCTAGGAAAAGGAGCCATTCAGTGTGTCCCCTCAGACCAAATCAGATTAGGGACTTAAGATTCTTTTTGGTGCCGAAAAGAACAGGGGACCTGAGACCCATATTATATCCATATTATATCTCAGCCAACTGAACAACTATGTACACAAGTCCAAGTTCCGTATGGTCACACCACAATCGATTCACCCATTGTTGGGAGAGGAGGTATGGATGTGCTCCATCGACCTCAAGGATGCTTACTACCATGTGAAAATGGACAGGGCATCCAGGAGTTGCCTATGCTTCCAGCTGGGAGCCAGTTATTTCCAAATTTGAGCCCTGCCCTTTGGTCTCACCACAGCCCCCAGGGTGTTCACCAAGTGTATGGCGGTGGTGACAGCTCACTTGAGACGTCAGGGATTCCAAGTGTTTCCCTATCTGGACAACTGGCTCCTTACTGCCCCCACCAGGCATCAACTAGTTCAAACTAGGGATGCTACCATCACTGTATGTCACCAGTTGGGTATAACAATAAATTGGTAAAAATCTGCTTTATTGCCCTCGCAGCATGTCACCTTTATAGGAGCAGAATTAGACACCATTCGAATGCGTGCATTTTTACCGCAGGAAAGGATCAGAGTTTTAAAACAACAGATACACATGCTGATGCCCCTGAGACAAGCAAAGGCAAGATGGGTTTTCCAGCTCCTAGGGACCATGGCAGCAACAATCATGTTGGTTCCTCTAGTGAGATTGCACATGAGAATTCTCCAATGGCTCCTCTTTGTTCAGTGGTCTCTCCAAAGACTTCCACTTTCTCATCCCATTTTGCTCACGGACAGATGCAAGCAGGACCTCGGTTGGTGGCTGTGCACCAACAATTTGGACGGGGGAAGGCCCTTCGTTCCACCCACCCCGGTTGCCACGGTGACCATGGACGCCTCCCAGATGGGGTGGGGGTGCATTATCTTGGCAGGACAGTCCAAGGCATGTGGCAAGAGCACGAGATACATCTGCATATAAATGTCCTAGAGATGAGAGCAGTGCTACTTGCGTTGCAGGCACTTCAGAGTGTTCTTCCTCTATAGACGATTGTGATACACTCAGACAACATGTCAGTAGTGTGGTATCTAAACAAGCAAGGGGGAACCATGTCTTACCCTCTGTGTAGAGAGGCCATGCAAGTGTGGCATTGGGCAGTAACTTCCCAACGGTTTCTGGTGGCAACGCACAATCCGGGGAAGTCCAACGTGATTGCAGACAGGCTAAGCAGAGCTATTCTGATGCCTTACGAGTGGTCCCTGAATTGCCTGGTTGCAGAGCAAATCTTCAGCAGATGGGGTCAGCCTTGCTGCGACCTTTGTGCCAGCCCCCTCAATGCAAAATGCAGCGACTACTTCACGCTGATCCCCCACAGGGGGAGTCACCCAGGGACGCTCTGGTTCATGATTGGCCCTCCGGTCTGCTTTATGCTTTCCCTCCATTTCCTTTGCTGTCAAAGGTGATTCAGAAAGCGCAATCCTTGGGAAGCAGAATGATTCTGATTGCTCCACACTGGCCTCACCAAGTTTGGTTCCCCTTTCTTCAGCAATTCATTGTGGACACTCCTTGGACTCTGGACCCTCAACCAGATTTACTGACACACATGTTGGGACAGTACCACCCCTCCCTGATGACCTTCCGGTTGACAGCCTGGCTACTCCACTTCCATTGTTAGTCAGACTTCATAATTTCTCACCAGAAGTGGTTCATATATTATCGTCCTCTTATAAACTATCCACTAGGAGGATTTATTCTAGTAAATGGAAAAGGTTTTCTATCTGGGCACATACCAGAGGCATTGATCCTTCCACAGCTCCAATCGCTTCAGTCCTGGAGTTTTTATCTATGCTTTTCCATCAGGGTTCCGCATCAGCCACCATCAAAGTTCAACTGGCAGCGATCTCTAATTTTCATGTAGTGAATGAGCCTAGTCTCATGGCGCATAGACTATGCAAGGCATTCCTGAAGGGTACTCTGTTGCTCCGTCCCCCGGTGTCCAAACCAGTCATGCCCTGGGATCTCAGTTTTGTTCTACAAGCCCTTACTGTACCACCTTTCGAGCCTGCAGCTACCTGCGAATTGAAATTCTTGACCTGGAAAACAGCTTTCTTAACAGCAATCACTTCAGCAAGGCGAGTTTCAGCCCTGTCTATCAAACCTCCATACTTAATCTTCCATAAGGACAGGGTCTCTCTTAGTCCAAACCCTTCGTTCCTTCCTAAAGTGGCTTCCGTGTCTAATCTAAATCAATCCATTAAGTCGCCTGTCTTCTTTCCCCACTTTTCTAACAAGGCAGAATTTAGATTTCACCTGTTGGATGTACACAGACAGTTATGCTTCTGTCTGCACTGAATAAAAGATATCCGGAAGTCTGACCAACTTTTTGTTTCCTTTTCGGAAAACCGAATGGAGTCCCCAGTCTCCAGGGTCTCCCCGTCTAGATGGATATCTAGTTGTATGTCTTTCATCTATCAAGCAGGTGGTAAAGATCTGCCATTTCCAGTCAAGGCTCACTCTACTCGGGCTGTTTCCACATCTACAGCCTATCAAGCCAGATTGTCAATGGATGATGTATGTGCTGCAGCTACTTGGGCTTCTCCTCACACATTTGTTTCTCATTACAAATTGGACGTGGTCTCCAGGGGCAGGTCTTCCTTTGGCTCCACAGTTCTCAGGAGTATTTTCCTATGAGCTACCCAGGATGTAGGTGCTAGGGACTCTGTCCCATGGGTAAGAATGTAGGTGAGATAGGACTACATAACATCAAGAAGTTATGTACTCACCATAACGCTCAATGTATGTAGTCCATCTCACCCCACCTTACCCCTTCCTGGAGGATTTGGAGGTTAGGTTGTTATCTGCAGAGTTCCCTTGCTTAGCTTACTCTTTACCTGGATGTTATGTGTGCATGGAGTACAAATGAGTTTCGCAGCATACTAGATCTGGGGATATGGAGCAGTGCACCATGGGATACCTGCTTAGCCCAGCCAATGAAAGACTTAGAGCTAGTAAAATCGGCTGAGTCGGAGCCGATATTCGGCACCGAACCCACGGGTAAGAATGTGAGGTGAGATGGACTACATACATCGAACGTTATGGTGAGTACATAACTTCTTGTTTCCCCAGCTCAGTGCCTGGGTGATATAATTTTAATACGTTTTAGGAACTTCTTTACTGAGGATGTGGAGCAGGTGTATTAAAGGCTAAGAAACCTGCTAATATAAATTCCTATTTGGCTAATTGGAAAAGATTTTCTACTTTTTAAAGTTAAAACCAGGATGTTTTTCAGGTCCAGATGTCTCTGGTTCTGTAGTATCTTTCTTACTCTTCTGTCAAGATTCACTTCTCATCCCTGTCTGCTTGTCTGCCTGTGGTACCCCACACACACTTTCGGCCCTACCTCAAGTGAAACAGTTCTTGAAAGGATTTTACTTGTCTACTCACCTAGAAGACAGGTGGCTCCTTCTTGGGATCTTAATTTTGCACTGAAGAAATGTACTTTTTTCATCTTGAACCTGTTTACTAGGCTTACTCAGTGTTCTTTTCCCCACAAGAAGAATAACTGAGTTACAATTTCTTATGTTGATTCAGAGTATCTTTGAGAACAAATCCTTCATGTAAGTCAAAACTGGTTTCAGTGTTTATCTCAAGCTAGGCTATTCATCTCCCTGTTTGCAATCCAGAAGCAAAGAATAGTTGAAAAATAATTTTACATACTCTGGATGTCTACACACAAGTCAGATACATTTTTAAATGGTCATCAAATGCTACTGCATTTTGTTATTCTTACCATAGCAAGTCCTTTCTAAGCAGGGTCAGGGCCTACTCTACTAGTGCTTTGGCTATATGGCTCTTTGGAAAAGAGTGGATTCTAGAGGCAGCAGCTTGGTCATGTGCTCACATTTTCTCCAAGCACTACAAATTGCACCTGTTCTCTAGGTTCAGAGCAGGCTTTGCTAGGACTATTCTCCAGGGGCTCACAAACTTTGATCCTTCTTTCTTTCTAAGCTCTTGAATTGTACCCATGTAGCTTAGGCTACTACAACAGTGATCTAATGGTGAATATAATAGTCATGTAAGTAAACTTATCCTAACATTCGATGTTCCAGAGATCACTGTTGCAGTAGGCGCATCCGCCCTGCTTCCCCCATCTTTTATTATGTTTTTTTTGCCAGAGTGTGAATAGATTTTTCCCCTTTCCCTTGCTCCTAGAACATATATAGCACATACTTAGATGGCAGGGTTCTAACCTCCCTTACTCTGATGGTTTGGTGCACTAACCACTGAATTTGTACTGCTCTCCTTGAGCTATTCAGTGGTGAGGGCATGTGGAATGTGTCCTTAAGCTTTGGAAGCTGGATGGGTATTATATCCTTGACAGGATATAACCCATATAACTTAGGCTATCACAACAGTGATCTAGTCAAATATCTTCTGTTATATTACATTTACTTACACAACTGTACTTTCTCTGGACTTGGGATGCAAATCTTCAAATCCTGTTTACTGTCACTTTTGGGTTGTGTGTGTGTGCTCTGCGGAGTTCAGTGCAAATAAGGGTAGGCAATATTCAACTCTGATCATTATCATTTGCAATGCCAGAGCTTTCCTAAGTTCCAGTGGAAGCAGGTTTGAATGTTTATAAGATATAGCTGAGAACTTTTTACATTTTACACATGTGGCAAAGGTAAGTTGTTGATCAAAAGTTATACACATGTACTTTATAATATAAACCAAAAAAGGAACACACAAACTTGTAAAACAAAAAAAAAATGAAAGGGGCCACCGAGTGAAGCTTCTAATTTTACTAAATAAATTGAGTGCTTTTGTCTGCCGTGGGAATGGACTTCATCAGAATAACTTATAACACAAGCTGATATAAATACTAAAAATAGTCACGTGACAAATTTAATAACAAATTAACACATCTCAGTTTGATTACTTAATCACTCAGACCAGCCAGCGTGTACTAAAAAATAACATACTAAATTGCCAAAATAAAATGCAACCCACAAAATATTGCAGAAGGTTAAAAAACATCAAAAATGTGTAAAATATGAATGTAAAAGAAGAAGACAAAATAACAAAGATTGTTCAGGACCAAGTTAGGTCAGCCATCTCCACCCAACTATAACTTGTGGTAAAGTTGTACCGTGGAGACCATGAATATTTAATGATGGGTTACAGTTTTTAATGTCTGCCAAACAGCATAGCATTTTTTTTTACCTTTTATTAAAAGTTGCAATTCAGTCAGCCATTTCCAAAAGAAAGTTAAGTTGTAGTTTTTCTTGTGACTTTGAAGTGACTCATTAGTTTGTAGTATAATGATGATGTTTGCATAAAGGTGCATTTTGGAGTTAAGTCAAATGATAAATTATTAATGTAAATGAAAAAGAGTACATTTCCTAGGACTGAGCCTTGTGCTACTCCTGCCAAGTAGGCTCCATTTTCAAATAATCATTTGTTTTCTTTGAATCTTAATGTAGCATGTGATGGGTCCCTACTCTGGGACAGCAATCAAGGAGATTCAGTCCTCAACACTGCCTTCAGTGAGGGACAGTCATGAACAGCAAAGATGGATTCACATAGTATTCTTAGATGCAGCTCCCTGCACCAAGCACTATTTCCTTTAAGAGCCCACAGGGAGCTTACTCCAGACCTGGGGCTGGACTCTGATTCTCTGTCCAGGCCCACATAAACTCCATACTCACCACATTGGAGCTCTGTCTCCCTATTCCCAGTAACTGACGCACATACTTGGATATTTGAGTTCCACATACACATACACAGCTGGGAAAGGCTGGCACAGATTTGCTAGGTGTGCCTCTTTCTGCCCAGACTCTGAGGTAATCACACCATTACCAGCTAGCTACCCTAAGGCTCTTACAAAGGACACACAATTATACTGTGAAAAATTAGTACTTATACAAATGGTAGAGTGTGACCAAAGCTGCAAGGCTTTCAGGAGTGGCCACAGTGTCACTAAAACAAGAATAAGTACTCTCAGGATGTTAAAAGTATTCTCTAAAGCACCAGTCACAATGAAAGGTATTAAAAGATTTGATGATAAACAATAAAACAGAAAACAGAATACTGTATACAATAAACAGAGTTTCAGCCACAGAGATATAAAAAATTAATATAGTTGGATAGATGCAGAAAACAATACTAAACTTCTTCTTTCAGCTTTTCTTGGTTTGGGGTCGCTACAGTGGAACAACAGTCTGCAGAATGATTAGCAGTGGAGTTTTATGGTGTCGAGTTGCCCGTCCAGTGCCCAACCTTCCACAGAATGCACACACATGCACAAACCCACACCTAGGGCCAATTTAGAGTGTCCAATCCACCTACAGCATGTCTTTGGGATCAGGGAGGAAACCGGAGCACCCAGAGGAAACCCACACAACCACAGTGAGGACATGCAGACTCAGCACAGAAGGCACCCCAGCCGAGAATTGAAAAAGAGAACCTCTTGCTGTGAGTCAATAATGCTAACTGCTGCACCACTGTGGCTGTCCTAGAAAACCATACTAAACTGTTCTCACTAAATGTTGCTAACTAACTAAAGAATTACTGTTCCCTGACTACTTATTAAAGAATGGCAAGCTGATGTGTGCTGAGTGTGTTACCACAGCAGACATGGATGTGTGAGATATATATGTTGTCAGAAATCATTTCTGTCGGATTCTAAAGTGCTACTGCGAGGGTTCCAAAGAAACCAGATGCTGGTTAGAGGATGACATCACCGCTGGTCACCTACCTCTGATACAGTACGCACACACAGCTTTGCTAAGATCTGTAGCAGCATCTTACAGTTATAACACAATTTCAAACTTTCCACTTTTCCAGGGTTCTCTGATACACATACACATTTGATCAGTTACAGCAGTACAACCTAATATACATGCATACATTCTTTCTGTCCAGCAGGACCTACAGTTGATGATTTTTTTAAGACAAGTAACTTTACAAATATATCTGTACAAATCAGTCTGATAGTCAAATAACATAAAATTCTTTATAAAACTCCAGCTAGCTGTGCTAGCATATGTACTGCTCTACTCTCCCTGGCACAGATGGCACTACCTCATAACATCATCTAGCATTTAAAATAAAATCAGATTTAGTTACTTGGGATAAGCTCAACTTTAACATTTATTTATCTGGATTTGTGAACTGGCATATTGCAGTGGTCCCACAGGGCCAGGTTTTTGTTATTGCCCCAGTGTAAATCACATAAAAGATTTGTAGTCTTTACGAATGTATAAAACATGATTGTATATTCACAGTTAACAAATTTGTATAGAAATATTGTACAAGGTATGACACAATGTGTAGCAAAGCTGTTTTATTCACAAATAGTGAATTAAAATATTTATACAAAGTCACTGTGTTAAAATACAGATGCTACAGAAGTATTTATGCTGCTGAATAGCAATGATAAACCCTCCATCCCCATTCAACTAATTATAAAGTACAGGACAGTGTTAGGACACATTACATGATTAGGAAAAAACTATCCTTTTCCGCCTGGCTGAAATGGTACCAAAGTTAGAAGTCAAAATGATGTACCAAACAGTAATCGAAACAACAGTCCCAATAGTTTATTCAGAAAATTCGGTCAAGCACTTTCTTCCAGGAAGCCTGGACTTCATCAGAACCAATTAAACTTTTCAAAGATCCCCATTTTAAAAAGTGAAATACAACCAATCAAAAACACTTAACCCATACATGTGATAAAAACTTAAAAAGCCACAAATAAATGTTTTAATTTATACAAACAATAGAAATATGTATAAAAGTTTAAAAATGTGTTACTTACGTAACACCATTAGTTCAAAGTGCTAAAGCTCTGTACTTTAAAAATGGCATGATGGAAATATATTCATTAATACCAGGGGTGTGAGCAGCATTTAATCGTATGAAAAATAAAGTAGTTATGTGCAGAGGTTACCTAGGCAGTCCATGGGACAACAATGTCAAGTAAAGTAAGTCCAAACTCAAAATAACACCAAACTCTTTGTCTCTTCAGACCAATTCAGCTCCAAATCAGCTCCAAATAAATCCAAGATTCCAAAAAAAGACTCTTCAGTCAGAACTCTAGATAAAAGTTATTAGCTGCAGTTTATTGTAGAAACAGGTGAGCGCTTTCGCTATTCAGCTTTTTCAAACCATAATACACCATTAAAACTGTGACCATATATATACTAACTTCAAACTAATTAATTTCAAACTGATTACATAATTAGTTTCAATTAATTTGAATAATTACAATAATTAACTATTTAAAGTTAAAAACTCATAAAACTACAAAATTTAATAGTGTTTAACATATAAAACAATACTTAACTCGTCTGTTAAAAATGTATTCCATAAACTATCTACATGTGAAAAACATTTAAAAAACATTCATAAATATATCTAGTTAAGCTACAGACATTTAAAAAATATAAGGCATATCTATACATTCTAAACACAGTGAGCAAAGAACCTTTCCACAGCAAAGAAGGGCTTATAAGTGAAAGTCTCTAAGATGTTATGATATACATCAGTCTCTACTTAATATATGTTAGTAGTCCTAATATCCCAATCTTGATTAATATTTAAACCTTCTTTTTTTCAATTTTGGTTTAATAGGAATATTATCATTCAGTCCAGGGGAAAATGTGCTTGTAGACGTATAATCCAGTCTGCCTCTATTTCCTCAGTCCTACTTCTGATATCTCCTGCTCTTAATGTAGGTTTATTAATGGATATAATTAAGAATCTAAATTCATGAGTATAATCTGTTTCCATAACATGCTTGGACAGGGCATTGACACTAGATCCAATTTTTATCTGGTAGATATGCTCGTATCCTGTTTTTAAACATTCTATCTGTCTTACCTACATAGAATGCTCTGCATTCTGTGCAGGTTGCCAAATAGACTAAGTGTTCCGTGTTACATGTCCCTTCCACTGTAAAAGTGTAGATTTTAGATGTTATAGGGTGTATAAACATGTTAGTAACACTGATAAATTGACAAAAATTACATCTACCACATTTCATCGTCCCTCTAGAATTTGTTATCTGAGGTGTTCTTATATTAGAGGAACAAAGTAATCTATGTAGATTTTTGGGAAGAACCTGTATTTACAAAGGGATGGCGTAGCTATGGGCACTTCTTGTTAATGGCAATATGGGAAGAAGAGTCTCTTTTTTTGTTGAATAAATTTATCCACAACGTCCGTTTTTATAGGAGGTTTGTGGATGATTTGTTCTTTTTGTGGGATGGTTCATTAAGTGAACTGAATGAATTTTATCTAGAAGTTAATGAACTGGTACCTTTTCTTAAATTTACCATCAACTTCTCCTATGACCACATAGCATTCTTGGATGTTTCCCTTGAGAGGCTTGATGATGGTACATTTAATACGGGAGTATACAGGAAGAAGTGTTATAAAAATGCTCTGTTAAATAGAGATAGTATGCATCCCAAACATGTTTTTAAAAACATTGTACGAGGACAGGCGGTCAGAGTGTCAAGGCTTAATCCCTTACAAGAACAGTATGAAAAAGAATTAACTAGCCTCAATGATAGGTTAATTGTTAGAGGTTATAAAGGAGAAGAAATTAAAGAGAGTTTTCATAAGGTTAAAGCAGACAGGGATGAGCAAGCATGCCCCTATTTTTCCAGGATAGGTGTTGAATACTATGCTGGGCAACAGAAGTTGAAAGAAGGTAGAAGAAAGAAATATCAAAAAGTGTCACTTCATTATACAGAAGATATCAATGAAATTAGAGATGTACTCAGTAAATATTGGGATATATTGACCATAGATCCCAGCATTAAAGGAATAGTGGGAGATCGACCTAGCTATGTTTTTAAAAATAAAAAGAATCTACATAGATTACTTTGTTCCTCTAATATAAGAACACCTCAGATAACAAATTCTAGAGGGACGATGAAATGTGGTAGATGTAATTTTTGTCAATTTATCAGTGTTACTAACATGTTTATACACCCTATAACATCTAAAATCTACACTTTTACAGTGGAAGGGACATGTAACACGGAACACTTAGTCTATTTGGCAACCTGCACAGAATGCAGAGCATTCTATGTAGGTAAGACAGATAGAATGTTTAAAAACAGGATACGAGAGCATATCTACCAGATAAAAATTGGATCTAGTGTCAATGCCCTGTCCAAGCATGTTATGGAAACAGATTCTACTCATGAATTTAGATTCTTAATTATATCCATTAATAAACCTACATTAAGAGCAGGAGATATCAGAAGTAGGACTGAGGAAATAGAGGCAGACTGGATTATACGTCTACAAGCACATTTTCCCCCTGGACTGAATGATAATATTCCTATTAAACCAAAATTGAAAAAAAGAAGGTTTAAATATTAATCAAGATTGGGATATTAGGACTACTAACATATATTAAGTAGAGACTGATGTATATCATAACATCTTAGAGACTTTCACTTATAAGCCCCTTCTTTGCTGTGGAAAGGTTCTTTGCTCACTGTGTTTAGAATGTATAGATATGCCTTATATTTTTTAAATGTCTGTAGCTTAACTAGATATATTTATGAATGTTTTTTAAATGTTTTTCACATGTAGATAGTTTATGGAATACATTTTTAACAGACGAGTTAAGTATTGTTTTATATGTTAAACACTATTAAATTTTGTAGTTTTATGAGTTTTTAACTTTAAATAGTTAATTATTGTAATTATTCAAATTAATTGAAACTAATTATGTAATCAGTTTGAAATTAATTAGTTTGAAGTTAGTATATATATGGTCACAGTTTTAATGGTGTATTATGGTTTGAAAAAGCTGAATAGCGAAAGCGCTCACCTGTTTCTACAATAAACTGCAGCTAATAACTTTTATCTAGAGTTCTGACTGAAGAGTCTTTTTTTGGAATCTTGGATTTATTTGGAGCTGATTTGGAGCTGAATTGGTCTGAAGAGACAAAGAGTTTGGTGTTATTTTGAGTTTGGACTTACTTTACTTGACATTGTTGTCCCATGGACTGCCTAGGTAACCTCTGCACATAACTACTTTATTTTTCATACGTTTATGGACTTGTTATTCTTGTGCAGAGGTTTTTATTTCATCGTGGTGTTCAGTATCATTTTTATTTTCCATATTATTCTTTATTTCTGTCGCCCTGAACACTACGAGTTAACTATGGCAGATGAGTTGGTTGAATCCATTGAATTACCTTACAATCCAACCCCTGTGTCTGAAGAGAAAGTAGTACATTCCAGGCTGTATCGGTGCGTAGTTGCTGATGTCAATCCGTTTGCTGAAGTGGACTTAATAACGGCTCAGAATGGCGTGCGACTAAGTAACGCTCAAAGTGAAACTGTGAACTCCATATTAACATCGATGGAATCGGATTTAATGAAATTAAAGAGACTCCAGATGCAGCGTTTCCATTTCGAGGTGTGCATAGAGAAGCGGATTATACCTAGAGGGCTCAGGGTTCTGAAAATGCCCACAACAGGTAATGCATACCCTGAATTACTTTTTCGTTGGCAGCAGTTGAACATAGACACTAGCATTAACTATATGAAATTATTAAACGAATTTTTTGCTCCTGAAGAGAAGAAATTGCAAGAAGAAATTGAAAAAGGACAGAGAGACTTGTATAATAGTTTTTCATGTACTGCTATAGATCCACTTTTGGATCGTATGCTGGATTCAGTTTTGTTATATGAAAGAAGGCTTAAAGAACAGAAAAAACAAAAGTTAGTGAGAGATGTACATGATTTTTCGAACGGCCAAGTCTTTACTTGGCCGAGGGTTAATAGAGATAGTAATTTGAATGTCAATGTTTTTAGTAATGTTGCTAGAGTAAATGCGAATGCACAAGTTGAAAATATTGTCAGTTCATGTACAAATGAATCTGTACTTGGGAAGGATATGCTTTTAACAGTTACTAATGAAGCGAATACTATCTCTACTGATCCTCATACTTCTGTAGAAAAGAATGAAGCTACAACTAGAGGCGACGGAGTAGGCTCTGAAACTATAAACAAAGACAGTAACAGTTATAGCATCTTTAAATCTAATGTTTCCAGCAGTACAGCACGTATGGTGTCAGCTAGCACAGAACAAGTAAAAGCAAGTGAACAAATGGTAGTGCGTAGTAAGAATACTACAGCCATGACAGATAATGCTAACACAGTGTCACAGAAACAATGCCCTTTCCCCATAGCAGAAGCCTCATACAAAGGCAGAAACAGATCAATGAGCAGGGGAAGACAAAAAAGAAAGGCATTAGATATGGGAATGAAAGAACCCACAGTAAAAAGGATGTGGGAGAAAATGACCTAGTCTATAATCTATCACATAGGCCATTGAGTGAAGCAGAAGTAAAGGTTTTAAGTAAGGGGTTGTCTTTTATACCCTCCACTAGAAGTAATGTTACGGAAACCATATTAGACATTGAGATGTTTGTTAGGAATGTCCAGCTACAGATGATGTTTAATGATAATAATGAAACAGTAAATGATTTTACTGAGCTTAGGAGACCCAATTTTCTGAATAAACTATTGGGACTGTTGTTTGGATTACTGTTTGGTACATCATTTTGTCTTCTAACTTTTGCACCATTTCAGCCAGGTGGAAATGGATATTTTTTCCTGGTTCTGTTGTGCCTTTTTTTACACCCTTGGTTGTTTTGGTCTGCTTACGGTGTGTGTCTTGACTGTTTTTGGTGCTTGGTTATATCTTCAAACATTGGAACTGCTTACAGACTATGGAAGGGTTACGGAGTGACATGCTCAACAAAAGATCCCCTACCACGATTAACAGCGAGGGTACAGCACTGAATAGTGGTAACCTTACTTAACTAATTGCGATTCTTACACAGAAAGTGACATTGTTACAACAAACTGTTGACAATTTTAAAATAGACTGTTCCTACAATAAGAACGGGTTCCCATAGTAATGTGGAACCATATGTGGAGAGTACTTGTGATCATTCACTTCAGGAATTTTTGAATTCCGGATCAGTTAGACTGTCCAAGTTGGAGGTACCATGTGCACAAGAGAGAGGCCCTACAAATGAAATCAGTGGTGTGTGTAATCTACGGAACTGGTTAAATACTGATATTTTTAGTTTTTTGGGTTCCTACCCTAAGATTATTGGTGGAAGTATTAAAAATGGAGTAAGGGATTTTGAAAACATGCTCTCGAAGGTACGTAACCTCCAATGCAACAACGCATTTCTGAAGGAGTGTTTAAATAAAAAAAGAAAACCTAGAGGGCTGAGAGTTTTCAGATTCCCTAACGGTCTAACTAAAGACGATATTGAATGTGAAGAATTGTTGGCTATGTTTAATAGACATGGGTTTGAACTCATGGAGTTTATCATTAAAATTAATAGTAAGAAAATTGAAAAATTGTTAAATGATGTGGATAAATTGAACAATATAATAGTTAACGATGTACATTTTAATGATTATAGTACTTCGTACGAGGGTATCTTTGATAATGTGAAGAAACAAACTGATGTTAACATTAAAAGGAAGAAAAACAAATTGTGTAGGGATGAAGCTGAATACAAGGATAGATCAGCTTATCTATTTCCTAAATCGTATTACATCAGTACGAATGAAATAAGGTGACATGGGAGGAAACAGAATACGTTTAGGAATCAGAATGAAGATGATTATTCAGTGAACGAAGAAGAATCATACAACCAATGATACCCACCTCTCAGGAGATCTGAAAGGCTCATTAACAAGGGTGTCAGTTATAATAATACTAATAATAATAATTTTTTAGTGAGACAGGGTCATGGGAGGGGTCAAACCCCCCAAGGACAAGGGTGGAGAAGGGGGAATTACAACCATTGAATAACAATGAGACTGAGGGCATTATAGTTAACTATGAAGGGAGACTTTTGAGTCTAGGAGGCTTTAATATTTTTAACTATTCGGATGAACTTATTACTCGTGAACACTTCTCACTACTAAAGAAAGGGATGAAGTTCATTCCAACTAGAAAAGAAGAAGCGTTTCACATACTCCTGGAACTTAAGAACTTTACCAGGAAACTAAATTTAAAGTGTATGTTTAAGAATAGGAACACTAATGGTCTCGGTGAACAGGTTGAATTGCCCTCACAGTATAAGAAAAAAAGTTGTTATAGCCCTCCATTACACCCAGTTATTGCATCCTTTGAGGACATTTGTACACAAGAGATTTTTTAGGTTATATAACACTAGTAAAAGAGGACACTTTAATTTATCTGTTAGTGAGAGTAATGTTTTGGATAATATCAGGGGAAATACTAACATTAGAGGTATGAAGCCTGATAAGGGTGGGGGTGTAGTTATTGTAAACAAAACAGATTACAATTGTAGTATCCTTGCTGTGTTGCACGACGAAGGGAAATTTGTCATGGCATCTAAGAACAAGGTCAACATAGCTTTAGGTAAGATAGGGTTAATGTTGGACGATTGTTTGTTTCAAGGTAGTATCAATGAAGCAATATACAACTTTTTAGTTAACAGGCACCCTGTTATACCAGTGGTCTTTGGAATTCCAAAAGCACACAATGATATTCTTGATCCTCCATACAGGCTCATTATCTTTTCCCGTAACAGCATGACTTATTCACTTGGTGTCTTTGTTGATAGACTAGTAAGGAAATTTTTAGTTCCTATTGATTATATCTTAAAGGACTCATGGGACTTCCTAACAAGGATTAAAAGAGAATTATACAGTGATATTTGTTAATTTTCCACCATTGATGTCTGCGATCTTTTTACATCTATTCCACATAAAATTGGTTTAGAGTTATTTTACAATGCCCTTAAGGAGAAAACAACTTTAAATAATTCATCATTAAATTTTGTTATATTATGTATGGACACAATACTAAAAAACAATTTTTTTTGTTTTGAAGGGGAATATTTTAAACAGAATCAAGGGGTAGCCATGGGTTCCAGTTGTGCCCCTTTATTTGTTAATTTAGTTATGTATAGTTGGGAGGAAAAACATGTATTTAATACTGATTTTCAACACAAATGGTCCTGTATCTGCGATTTCTGGACGATATTTTTATTTTGTGGAACATTGATGGGTATGGTGAAAAGTTTAGTGAACATATTAATAGTATTTGTGATTATTTTAAGTTCACTTCCACACATAATAATGATGAAATCAATTATGTGGACGTGACAGTTTGTAAGGAATCTGTGTTGAAAGAATTTTCTTCCACTGTATACAGGAAACCTACATTTTCCAATGATTATTTGGAATTTAGTAGTAACCACCCCTTTTCAATGAAAAAAAGTATTATGAAAGGACAATTTATTAGAGTGGCCAGAATGTGTTCAACATTTGACAGATTTGTCAGAGAGATGGATGTACTAACCATTTTTTTCAGGGATAGAGGTTATCCCTAAAAACTTGTTTTGGATATGTACAAGGGTAGTGAAGGAGAATTGGGGGGTTAGGTATACTCCATTATTGGCTAATTTGATGGAGACTCGTGGGGAGACAGTCAAGTCTGACAGATATGCGAGTAGTATGGTTTTAACTTTTGGTAGTTATAGCCAAAAAGTTAAGGATATTTTAAGTAAGAACTGGGTTCTATTCAGGGCTAACAATGAACTTCAGTCTATTTTGGGAAACAACCCCACTTTGTGTTCAAAACCAATGTGAATTTAAAATTTTTGTTTGAACATCCTATTTTATTCAAAGGTGTGTCTGGAAAAGGCACTACTGATTGTGGACATTGTAATTATTGTAAATATATTTTCAAGGATTCACTGTTGTACATTGGTGAATTTGGGGTTAGGGTAAAAACAGTTGTGGGCAATTGTGGTACTAAGGGTTGTGTCTATTTGGCGATGTGTCAACATTGTTCTAATTTTTACATAGGGAAAATGGAAAGGACACTCCATAGAAGAATGTATGAACATTTATATGCCATTGGACAGAAACATACAAATAATGCCCTTTTTAGACATTTAATTAGTAATCCATGTTGTACAAAGTTCTTATTTGGCATTTTAGAAATTGTTTATAAGAATTCTGGGGGGGGGGTGATTGGGCCAACACACTTGAAAGAGCTGAAATGAAATGGCAAATACGATTAAATGCTGATCACACCCCCTGGTATTAATGAATATATGTCCATCATGCCATTTTTAAAGTATAGAGCTTTTGCACTTTGAACTAATGGTGTTACGTAAGTAACACATTTTTAAACTTTTACATATATTTTTATTGTGTGTATAAATTAAAACATTTATTTGGGGGGTTTTAAGTTTTTATCACATGTATGGGTTAAGTGTTTTTGACTGGTTGTATTTCACTTTTTAAATGGGGATCTTTGAAAAGTTTAATTGGTTCTGATGAAGTCCAGGCTTCCTGGAAGAAAGCGCTTGACCGAATTTTCTGAATAAACTATTGGGACTGTTGTTTGGATTACTGTTTGGTACATCATTTTGTCTTTCTAACTTTGGTACCATTTCAGCCAGGTGGAAAAGGATTATTTTTTTCCTGGTTCTGTTGTGCCTTTTTTACACCGTTGTTTGTTTTGGTCACATTACATGATTGATATATGATCTTAATTGGTGGCTAATGGTAGGTAATTGTTGGTGAACCCATAGTAGGATGGTATGATGAGCTGTGCAATTTGTGAACCCATCCCAGTTAAAGCAGTTACTCAACTTTTTCAATAAATATTTGTTTAGTCTGGGCATGAAATGTGGAGAAGTTGATCAAATTATTGAATGGTGATAGGACAGATTCTCAGTTTAAGTCCTAAACCTGGGAAATTATGGTTGTAGCAATATAGATTGTTTTGGTTTCTCCTAAGAGGTAAGATGTTATTAGGAATAGACTGAAGCTTCATTAGTTTAAACACTGATTCTCGCATAAGATATTCTCATTGATGGACCTTGAAGCCAGCATTTCTTGTTTAAGATTGAGAAATTCTCTTTTTAGTGAGACAGTGAGATGATTTTGTAGATTGTTATAAGGTGTTTGGAGGGTAGAAGGTGGTTATTGGAACATGCAGCTATAAGTTGGACACCATATTCCAGTATGGCAAGAAAGTTTACCTTTCCAGTAGTTTCTTCCATCAGGAGGTAGGAAGTAAGAAATTTTTCTGACCCGCAATTTATTAATATTGGCTTGGGTCTGAAGAGTGTGGGAAGTGAATGGTTTTGACATAGTCATATTCACAGGTATTTGAGAAATGGGGAGAGTTCAAGGGGAGAGTGAAGATTGGCAATGTTCAAATTATAGAACTATTGAGTTTTTCCTTAATTCCAAACTCATTACTTTGTTTTTTGCGTAGTTTAGGAGAGGTTCTGTTGATAAGATATCAGTGCTGAAAAGTATTTGGTGGTGGATAATGAGGAACCAACATGCTAGATTATCCCTTTCCCTGCATATAAAAGAAATGGAAGCTCTAAGGGGGTTGCAGGCAGTTTACATATGAAGAGGAGAGAAAAGAAGGGGGACTAGAACTGATCCTGAAGAATGGGAGCTGTAGAGAAGATAGTCAGCAGTTTTCACAGAAAAAGGATCTTATAAGTAGGTGATTTGCAAATAAGCTGTCATCTTTGTTACTCAGTCCTACTCTTGGGAGAGCTTCTTGAGGGAGTTTGAGGTCCATCTTATCAATGATTATATTAAGGTCTGTGAATATTGTCACTATAAGGATTTTTTGACATAATAAAGTTTATTGCTTAGAACTTTTCATGTAGCATATTAAATACAGTCATCGTGGATGGTGTGTTTACATTAATCTGCTGTCTGTAAGCAGTTTTCATCTACTAACAAACTATACTAAGTCTTAATACATCACTGTTCAGCCAGTATCAGTAGACACATAATATTCATCCCATTTTCTTATTTTACAGATTTCATTCCCCAATATCTCTATTTTCCTTCATCTTCAGTGTTCTTCGCTATTGATATTTCATCCTTATGACCTTGTAATTTTTTTAAATAAGAAGCATCTTCATTAAATTATAACTTATGACATATACAATCATACATTTATATCAATGCAAACCATGCTGACATATTTTTTTAACAAGAAATATCTTTATTAAATTATCCCTTATGACATGGGCGATAATACCTTTATATAAATGAAAACAAACCATATTGACATAATCCCAGCTGCAAGGATTTTACATCACAAACCCTATTGACATAATCCTAGTTGCAAACATATATCACTTAACAATCTACATACCAGTCATTGTCACTCAGACATTACATAGCTCATTCAAGTCCTGCCATCATTTAAACTTCATTCCTCCCCTGTATGTACTGTTCTCACAAACCATTTTTCCTATGTAATTTGTTCCTATCTTTTTTAGATATCCAAATTCCAGTTGTTTCATGTCTGTCTCTATATTCACTACTTGTAGTACAGTTGGTTTAGACTCTGATTTCCATTTTCTAGTAATTGTTTTTTTTGTCAGCCAGTATAATTAGACTCATCAAGGCCTTGCTATATCTAGGCAATTCCAATTCTGTATCATAGCTCAGAAAAATTATTTCCCTAGTTACACTAATTTGCTCACTCAGTACGTCTGACAGAGTAGTCTGCAGGGAATTTTTAAAGTCTGCTAACTCATTACACTCCAGAAAATATGTTCCCAGTTACCTGTTTCTTCCCCATAACACCTCCAACATTTGCTGTATACCTGAGGAAAAATTCTTTGGAGTCTATGTGGAGTATAAAAATATCTATTTAAACATTTCCAAGCAAAAATCCTAAATATTCTAGATTTTGTTGCATATTTGGGAGACATATATATATATATATATATATATATATATATATATATATATATATATATATATATATATATATATATATCCTCCCATTGTTTCTTTGTGAATTGCGTATCCAGTCTTTCTTCCCAATCCTTTCTAACCTCCTGTGATTGATTCTTATAGTTATCACCCAATATTTTATTTGTGTCTTTCGGCTTTTCCTGGTTAGGGGTCGCCACAGCGGAACTCCGGTCTGCTAATGATTGGCAGTAGATTTTCACATGCTAGCTTGCCAGGCCTAACGCACAACCTTCAATGAAGGAATGCCCATTCACGCATGTTGACACACAGAAGATGCTCTAACTGAGAATCGAACGGGCAATGTCTAACTGTGAGGCGACAACGCTACTACAGAACCACCACTGCGGGACATGCTGTACTAATTATTCCTTTTTTAATGGCAGCTTCTGTTTTAGATTCTACTAAAAACTCTACCAGTATTGGTCTTTCATTTAGAACCCCTCTGTTTATTTCTCTTTGCCTGTACTCTATCAATCCTTGATAGGGAAGGCTATCTCTAACCTGCAGTCCAAATAAATTTTTGGCATCTTCCTATTCCATTGCTTTTCCCTGCTCTAGTTATTTGCTCCCAATACCTTGGTACCTTTGCCAGTTTTCTCCAGTAAATTCCAGCCCCCTCTTACCTATTGTCTGTATCCCTAATTGCAGTCATCCCTAATGGCAGAATCTCCTTTCTCCCTTCCCATGTTGGCTTAGTTCTTAGAATACTGTCAGCTGCTTTATGAATAGAATATTCAGTATTATTGTTATTCTTCTTAAAAATCAACATCAAAATCCCTTTCTCTTTTTTTTTTTAAGCTCCCCCCTTATTTCATCATCATCCCTTTCCACTTTGAATTATAGGTTTCTGCTTGTGCTGTGTATATAGGGGCCTTAACTGTGTAGCTCTGAAATACCCCTTCAAATCAGGTAATCCCAATCCACCTTGTTCTTTTGGAAGAATCACTATCCCACTTGACTGTACCCATCGTTCCCCTCCCAGAAAAAAATCATTCAGCTCTTTATTAATTGCTATCCACAACCTCTCCTTTGGTTGATAAAAATATGCCTGACCTGTGGGTAAAACTAAAGGAACTAAAACATTTTAACTGCATGTATCTTACTATCCATATACATAGTCTCAGTTTTTGTATTATCTTTTGTTTATTCTCTTCCCACATATCCTTAGATGCTGCACTAATTCATGCGTGGATACATAATTTACCATTATTGCTTTTCTTTTAGCTTCTTAAATTTTGTATCCCAAAATGATTTGAAACCGTGTAATGTCCTTGTCTAGTTTAGTTAGGTATAAAGTATCACCTGCAAATAGAGCCAGCCTTCCGTGACTACCATACCAATTGTATCCTTGAATTTCTGGGTCCCTTATTTTCTTTGCCAGTGATTGTAAATATAATGGTGATAACAAGGGGAAAGAGAACATCCCTGCCTGGTTCCTCTGTTCAAGCAGAAATTATTAGAGAGGATCCCATCCACTTCAATTTTTCTGTCTGATCCCTCCTATGTCCTCATAATCAACCTTATAATTTTGTCAGGGAATGAAAATTCTTCTATTTCTCTACTCATAAAGTCCCAGCTTACTCTGTGAAATGCTTTCTCTGCATCAAGACACACCAACAACAGTGGTATTTTTTTACATTCTGCTTCCCTCTGGATCACCAGTGTTCTGTTATTGTTGTCAAATGTTTGCCTCCCTTCCAGAAAACTACTTTGATCCATATTTATCAATTTTGGCATCACCTTTACCATTCTTTTAGCCATTATGGACATAAACACATTATAATGGTGGTTTAGTATTAAAATGGGCCATTATGAAGTTGGATCTGATGGATCCTTACCCGGTTAATATATTTCAGCTACCACCACTTCCTTGCAAGATGTTGGTACTTTTCCTAGATCTTTATCATTTTTTTCCCTCTTAACTTCCAAACTTCCACAGGAATGCTATCTATTCCTGGGAACTTTCGTATAGATTGGTTATATAACACCATTTTTATCTCATCTCCTCCTATCCTAACTGCTAGTAATTGAACCTCATCTACCTCTAACCTTGGCATATTTAATTCTTCCATAAACATTTCCATTTGTACCTTTTCTTGATTTCCTTATTTCTCTGCTTTATACACACTTTCATAGAACTTCTGAAATATTTCCAATACCTCAATACCTCTATAGGATCTCTTGTTGCCTTCCTTGTTATAGGCTCCATAAGCTTGTTGACGGCCTTTTGTACTTTCTGTTGCCCGAGTTGTGCTAAATGGTTTTGTGCTCTAGAGGTTTTATCAAAAGCAGTTGCTTAATAATAATATTTTTAAACTCATGCATATTATTGAGGTAATCCTTTATTTTCTGCCAAGCACTCTGCATTTGCTCCTCCTATTTTGTGAGATTCCCCCTTTTTTGCAATACTTTAACATTTGTCAGTCCCTCTAAATAATTAAAACCACAACAGGCACCCAAAGAGGCAGAAGGTAATAATAAAACACGAGCCTGTAGGTGTAAGCAGCAGCAGGTTTAATCACATAAACGCCACACAATACAAAGCGTTTTCGTCCACCAGACTTCCTGAGATGTAAAATGAAATGAAAGAATGAAGACTGTGCCTGCTTATATACCTCTCCCAATCTAATTAGTAGTTAAAACAATTGTTTAATTGACACCAATTAAATCCTGTAACTAAAATATTCATGACAACCTACCAACTTTCCACAAATACAGATGAAAGTAGATAAAAACATGCACATTTTTTAAAAGAACTTTAAAATAAATATATAAATACTAAAACCATCACAATGTGTTGGACAGATAAATAAACTTGAATCAAAAACCAACAAAAAGAACTTGCAAAACATTATATATACTTATTTTATAGTTTTGCAGCTCTCATTTTTAAAATAGGGGCAATGGATATGTATTCATTCAGCCCTGGGAATCTATTGGCTTCCAATAACAACTGCCAAAATATTTCTCTCACCTCTATCCTATTTTCCCACAGGCCCCCCCTCACATCACATTGCACCTTCTCTACAAAACAAAGAAGCCCCATTTTGCTTGGGGACATGTCAGTGTATGTTTAAACAAGGCATTTTAATATCTTCGACTCTAATAGCATATAAATGCTCATAAATCCTCCTTTTGAGTTTACGAGTAGTTTTTCCAATGTAAAATACACCACAGGTTTTACATAGGGCCAAATAAATCAAGCCTTCACTATTACAGTTGGAAAAACTACTACTCTGAATCTGATGGTCTCTTGACAGGATGTATACAGAATCCTGTCTAAGTATATATGGGCATTGGGCACATGCCCCACATTTGTAGGTTCCCAATTTCTTACATGAAACAATAGAACCATTATACTCCAGCAAATCCTTGAGGTTCCTGCCTTTTTTATATGTAAATCCTAGGGTGTTGGTAAACAACACATCCAACTCTGAATAACACCTAAACCTGCTCCAGTGTTGAGTAATAATGTTTTTAACCCTAGAGGTATTCTGATTATAAAATATCATATAGTTACCCCCAAGGTTTCTTGATTTCATCCCTGGTAACGTCATCCCTGATTGTTGTGTGGTACTCTGCACATTTATTGGTACTATCACACTGGTATCTCCTGTTCCCAAAATAGGGGCAAACCTATCCTTTCTCCCATTCTTTACTTCCTCCAAAACCTCATCAATTAAATAGTTAGGATACTTCCTAGATATAAACATTTCTTTGACTCTCTGACTTTCGTCTTCGAAGTCCGAGTCCAAAGAGGTCATCCTACAACTACGGACAAATTGTCCCTTGATAATACTTCTCTTCTGTTTAAACGGATGGGAACTAGTGAAATATAGGTATGAGTTAGAAAAGGTTTCCTTTCTATATACATTAGATGTAAACTGCTGCCCTAGGACGTCTTTTTTAATAGTGACGTCCAGAAAGTTCATATAGTCATGTGTAATATGTGAAGTTAATTTCAAAAAAATAGTGGTATGGTTTAGATAGTCTATGAATTCTGTTAACTTTTCCATACTACCTTTCCAAAAAATGCAAATATCATCCAGGTAATGTTTGTAATATACCCAATATTGTGCATATTCAGACTGGAACACAAACTTCTCTTCCCAAACCATGAGTACAATGTTGGCATAAGTAGGGGCACAACTTGCCCCCATGGCCACTCCCTGGATCTGTTTAAACAACTCACCCTCAAAAAATATAAAGTTGTGTTTAAATACCAAATCCATCAACTCTGTATAAACCAGACAAGTATTGTGGTCAAGTTTTCCATGTTGGTGAATGGCATCCTGGAACCATTCTGACCCTGTAGAATGTGGAATTACATTAAATAAATCCTGAATATCAAGGGTTACAAATATTAAGGAATCTGAATACGTTACTATTAATGCTTCTCAAAAATTCCCAGGAGTCCTTAAGTATACCATTGGCCCTAACCCAAATATCTTTTAATTTTATATCCAAAAATTTGGCCAACGGATGGGTTTTAGAGCCATTGGCTGCCACAATGGGTCTCAGGGGTGGATCCTCCACACTTTTATGTACCTTGGGTATCCCGAAAATAGCAGGGATACGGGGTCTGTCAACACTGAGATACTTAAGTGTCCTGGTTTATAAAATTGTCATACAGCATGTCCTGTAAAACCAAATCAATCTTACGGTATGCTAAGTTAATCTCATTCTTGGATACCCTAACATACCTATTGGTATCATTAAGCATATCCATCATCTTACTGGAATACAAAATACTGTCCATGAGGACCACCCCTCCACCTTTATCGGGTTGCATCACCCTCAGGTATCTATTTTCTTGAATGGATCTGAGAAGTACCTTTTCTTCTCTAGTCATGTTAAATTTACCATGCCATCCACCCCTATAAACATTCCTGATTTCTTCTTCGACCTCCCTTTCAAAATTTTTTAGCTGGGGGTGTATAGGGGGATTATAGGTACTAGGTCTTCTAATACCACTATTAGTACCACCATCCTGTTGCCCCTGAAACATAATATCTAAATTCTTTTTCCGTATAAAAATCCTCAAGTCTATTAAGCTGTCCACTAAATTACCCCCTGTAGAGGGGATGAATTTAAAACCTTTTGAAAATAAAAGAAAATGTTTCCTGTCAATCTCCTCACTACTGTAATTGTAAATTTTAAAGTCATGTAGGGTGTGACATGGTCCATCCACAGTAATATTCCCTGTACTCCATTGGTCCAACATGTTGGCTAGTCCCCCTTCCTGGCTACCACTCTTATTTATCTCGTGCCGTTTGGGGGACCCCTGTAAAAATACCGCACTGGGGATTTGTGCCTTAACCTATCTGATCTCCTAAGTTCAGGGAATTCAGTATGGTTTGAATCCTGATGTTCCCCCATCCCTGAATCACTGTACATCACTCTATGATCCATAGAGTTCCAGGCATTGTGTCCCCCTGGTGGAAAAGAAATGGAATAAGTACTGTGTTGTGGTCCAGATTTATCAAAAAAATTATTTTTTCGACCAAATTTGTCATTCTTAGGGTACGGGTATGCTTTTTTTCTGTCTGTAATCCCTCAAATCCCTATCTATTTTGCCACAATTCCTTTTAAAAATAACATGACATTTTTCTTCCACCTGTTGCTTAATAATAAAATATTTTCTCTTCTCATTTTCAACAGAAAACATAAGATCATTGGTCACTACTTCATTAATGTATTCTATCTCCTGATATACTTGCCCCATAATCCTTTCATTTTCTTTTATCAGGGCTTTCATGACTTCAAAACCACTACGGTCAAAAATACTCAACAATTCTTCGTGAAAGGGGGAGCCTTCCACTACATTGTTCGGAAACTTATAAAAACGCAATCCTTTGGGTACTATACCCCTTTTAATACAGTCATGCAAGTAACAATTGTCAATACCCAGAGTTTTATGTTTGAAAATTAAATCAGTGAGTTTTTTAATATTGGCTCTGTAAGACACTTCACTGTCTTTCTCAACATCCCGGTCATTAAATATAAAGTTATTATCAGTACCTTGGTGACTGGAAAAAGACTTGTAACTAACAAGCCATGAAGCCAAAGAGGAAGAGTCCATCCACTCGTGCACTCCATTGTCACCATTAGCCATATTATCAGTCATTTCCACAGGAGCATGTCCCTGAACACCACGTTCCCTTAAAAGGGAGGACTGTCCATTCGGACCTTGGTTCTGGGAATTCAATGCCAAATGATTGTAACAAAATTTAGTTGCAGCTCCCTTCTGTAATGCAGCCTCACCTCTAGTGCCCCTCTAGTGAAATTGGGAACCTACAAATGTGGGGCATGTGCCCAATGCCCATATATACTTAGACAGGATTCTGTATACATCCTGTCAAGAGACCATCAGATTCAGAGTAGTAGTTTTTCCAACTGTAATAGTGAAGGCTTGATTTATTTGGCCCTATGTAAAACCTGTGGTGCATTTTACATTGGAAAAACTACTCGTAAACTCAAAAGGAGGATTTATGAGCATTTATATGCTATTAGAGTCGAAGATATTAAAAATGCCTTGTTTAAACATACACTGACATGTCCCCAAGCAAAATGGGGCTTCTTTGTTGTAGAGAAGGTGCAATGTGATGTGAGGGGGCCCATGGGAAAATAGGATAGAGGTGAGAGAAATATTTTGGCAGTTGTTATTGGAAGCCAATAGATTCCCAGGGCTGAATGAATACATATCCATTGCCCCTATTTTAAAAATGAGAGCTGCAAAACTATAAAACAAGTATATATAATGTTTTGCAAGTTCTTTTTGTTGGTTTTTGATTCAAGTTTATTTATCTGTCCAACACATTGTGATGGTTTTAGTATTTATATATTTATTTTAAAGTTCTTTTAAAAAATGTGCATGTTTTTATCTACTTTCATCTGTATTTGTGGAAAGTTGGTAGGTTGTCATGAATATTTATTTACAGGATTTAATTGGTGTCAATTAAACAATTGTTTTAACTACTAATTAGATTGGGAGGGGTATATAAGCAGGCACTGTCTTCATTCTTTCATTTCATTTTACATCTGAGGAAGTCTGGTGGACGAAAACGCTTTGTATTATGTGGCGTTTATGTGATTAAACCTGCTGCTGCTTACACCTACAGGCTCGTGTTTTATTATTACCTTCTGCCTCTTTGGGTGCCTGTTGTGGTTTTATTGGTTCCTGGTTCTGTGGCACCCTTTCCTTGGAGTTTTTGGATTCCCTCTAAATAATTCTTACTTTCTTATCCATGTATCCCTTTCTTTTATTTCCACCCTATTTTTGAACTCCACTTTAATTTTATCCTACTCCAACCCTATATTTTCAGAAGACATTTCTGTCTTCTCTGATAGCTCCTGAATACTGCCCACTACCCATTCCTTAATTTCCTCTCTTTTCAGCAGGTAGGTGGGAAAGTACTAGTGTCTCATTTTTATTTCATTACCCTGTGTTTTTATTTTAGTTATTATTAACGCAGGATCTGAAAGTTATTGGGTACATATCAAGACCTTTAACTAAATGCACATGTTCCTGTGAAATGTAAATTCTGTTTAGCCTACCCCAGTTTGTGTTATCTTGGGGAATAATATGTAAATTCACTCCAAACTTCTACTACTGGATTCACATATTCTATGCCAAATATTTACATAAATTGCTTCAAAAGTGTACCATCCTTTGTTATACTTTATCTTCTTGAGCCCCCCAGACACATCTTCATTGCTGCAAATCAAATTCTAGTCTCCACCTATAAGTAATAACCCTTGCTGAAAGCTGATTATTTTTCCCAGAATTATCTTAAGCTCAAGTATAACAGTTTTAGGTGGAATATAAGTACATGTCAGTGTAATCCTCCTCCCTTGCCAGTAGTCCCTTAATACTACAAATCTGCCATTGTTATCTTTTATATCATCTTCTATCATTATTGGAGCCCCTCTTGCAATTAATATAAGTACTTCTCTTTTCCTTTGTCCCAGATATTCCTTTGAATAACCATCCTGAAAATCTTTTTTTTTATCAGATTCACATGTTCAGCGCTTTCCAAGTGTGTCTTCTGTAGCATAACTATTTGCACTCTACATTTTTAATATCCTTCACTACTTATTATTTTTTGTATGTATCTGTGAGACAATTGATATTTAAAGACATTAAATAAAGCATCATTGTATGAAAAAGTTATTCCTACCTTTTATGTATAACAGCTTTTTTGTTAAATGTCTAGTTCCAGCTTTGGTGTTACATGCATTCTTTCTGCTGGTAGGATTGCATCTGGACTGTTAAAGATCTAGTTTACTTTCTCATAGCCGGGTTTGGAGCATACACATGATGTGCCCTTTCACTTAACATCTTATGCTGTGGAATACCAGTCCAGTTGCTTATTTGTTGTTGTTGTTGTTTGTCTTTCGGCTTTTCCTGGTTAGGGGTCGCCACAGCGGAACTCCGGTCCGCTAATGATTGGCAGTTGGTTTTTATGGTGTAGAGTTGCCAGCCCAACCTTCAATGAAGCATGCCCATTCAACGCATGTCTTTTGAACGCCCGCTCTACCGTGGGGCGGGCTTGCTTATTTGTACGTTTATAAAATTAATACAGTCTGTTCCTTCCAGTTTCTCTGGTACAGCTGAAAATGTCAGGTTTTCCCTACTTGCTCTGTCCTGTGATTCTGTTATTTTTTGAAACATCTCTTCTTGAGCAGTCTCACATTCAGCCAGCCTTATTTTCATTTCGACCTCTGATTTTTGCAGTTTTATCACCTAATCTGAGTATCTGCTTAAAGCTTCTTCCATTTTTTCTAGCATTTTGTTGTTTAAGTTGATAAACTCCATCAGTGTTTCGTTTATTTCAACCAGGTCTGTGTGCAGTTGTCTTCTATCTTCCTGTAGGTTACTGGAAATAATTTCTAGAACTTGAACTGCTTTTTGCGAGCTGCAGTATTTTTCCCATTCAGTGTTTTTTTCCTCATGTTTTGTAGCTGATTTTCCTTTGTATCCTCTGTATTTCTTTTTTTCCTGGCATCCAGGCAGTGCACTTACTAACCAGTTACTGAAATTTACCCGGAAACACAAGTCCACTGGCCTTCTCTGCTGAGTTTCTGTTTTCACACTGGCAGAGCTAGAATTAAGTTGTTATTCAACTTGCATCCATCTTAACACTATCATATTTTCAGTTGCAAATGTTATACATCACTTATCTATCCAGTCATTGTTAGTCAAATATTAAAGAGTTAATTCACTTCCTGCCTTCCCTTAAACCTCTTTCATACTCTAAAACATTATTTTGCATGTATGTTTCCCATAATTCCCATTTTTATGTAATTTGCTCCTACTCTTTTCCAAAGATTCCAGTTCCAGTTGGTTTATCTCTGTTACTATATTCACTACTTTTACATTTTCTAGTAATTGATTTTTTGGCAGCCACAATAATTTAAGTCAGAAAAGTCTTGCTATGTCTAAGTAATTATGATTCTGTATCATAGCTCAGAAAAATAATTTCCTTAGTTACACCAATATGTTCACTCAGTATTTGTGTTACAGTAGTCTGCAGGGAATTGTTAGTCTGCCAACTCATTACTATCCTGAAAAATATGTTCCTAGTTGCCTTGTGCACACCTGCAACATTTGCAATCTACCTGAGGAGGAATTATTTTGAGTCTGCAAACACTTCCAAGCAAAGATTCTAAACCTTTTAGACTTTGCTGCATATTTGGGAGCCATACATATACCCCCATTGTTTCTTTTAAAATTGCTTATCCAGTCTAGCTCCACAATCTTTTCTGACCTCCTCTGATTCATTCCTATAGTTATCATACAATATTTTAAATGCCCTACTAATTATCCCTTTTTAACAGCAGCTTCTGTTCTATATTCTATTAAAAACTCTACTAGTGCTGGTCTTTCGCTTACGATCATGACCTAGTAATTGTTATACTACACAATTCTGGATTTATAGCTTCCTCCTTCCAACTGGAGTTCAGCTGTGTATAAATCTTCCATCTCACCTCCTTTGTTTCTGTTGGGCTGTTAGAAATGACTCCAGTTTCTTTCCTATCATCCACTCTCATCTAAACATCCTTGCCATCTTTGTGTAAAGCTCCCAGCTCTGTCTATTTTACTTCCCTTGCCTCTTCTAGCGTTAAATTCCTCATAAGTTTTCTAGTTCTTTCCCTTTTGGGGCAACTGTCTTCTTCCCTTTTCTCTTTATTATTTTCTTCTCCATTGTTGTAGTAAGCCCTGTCATTCCTTTATTTGTATTCACTGCATCATTTCCATAACCCAAAAGGAATACTTTTTTCATTAGAGCAACTTCTGTACCTGTGTGTAATTTCTTTCCTTTAATAACTGCCTTAAGTCTGCCTGAAATTTTGTTAATCATCTAATGTTTTCAATTTTCATTCTATCCTCTACTGTTGATTCAGATCCAAACCTCTGCTCCAACTCGGCCGTTACTAAAGCTTGTGGCAACCAAAAAGCTTTCAAGCATCCCCTACTCTAATGCACCAACCCCTAACACACCTCAGATCCTTTTTACCACTTTTTGCAAAAATACATGGTCAGCCTTAGCTCTCATGTTTCATTAAGATAAGTGCAGTTTTTTTTTCTTTAATCTCTCATACTTACACATGTATATGCTCTCTTACAGTATTGTAATTCTTATTTACCATTGTTGGTAATTTGTTTTTCTCCTTTTCCATCTGTTATGCATGCTAGTATAGTTCTAATACCATTGCTGGTACTCTTTCTTTCCAGTTTTATTCCTGTACTATATCTTTTTATCTGTCTATATGTATGTATCTAACAGTTTTTCTTCTGTCTTACCGTTTTCTTCCTATAGTCACCGGCATGTCAGAGAAAGGACCTCCAGCTTTAAAAAGTGTTTGAAATATGGGCACAAATTGCTTCTTTCAGACAGCCATACTCTTTTTGTCTATTGTTTAGGCCTGCAACATCTACAGGAGGATTGTTCCATTTGCAAGAGTTTTAATCATAAGGAGCTTGTGGATAGGAAAAATAACCTTATCCTCAAAGGTTTATTGCCATCTTCCTCTGGTGAAGCCTACTCTGGGGCTCTGTCCCCCAAAATTAAAACTAAGAAGTCCATATCAAAGTCTCCTAAGCCACCTGCTTCCTCAATGCAGTCAAATTAGAGGTCGAGATTGGATCCGAAAAGATCTCAAAGCTCTTCCCCTTCAGTTCTGAAGAAGAAGAAACTAGTGTATTCTACATCCTCTGATCCAGCAAAGAAACCCACAGATTTGGCTACTTCAGGTCTGATTATTCCTCCAAGGGCCAGGTATTCCACTGCTTATCCTGTGCCTTCCAGGATTCTCTCCCCTTTTTTTGGAAAGGCAGCAATCCAAGTCATATTCCCTTGCCTTGTCTCATTCGTCCAGGAGTTTGAAGAAGATATGGACAGAATGATGAAGTTTCTGTCATCACAGATTGCTAGGTGCTACCCCCTCAGGTCATTAGGACTGTCCATCTACCACACCACCATGTTTTACTCCTTCTCTGATCACTTTGGTTGCTTCAGACCCCATGGATATGAACCTTCCGGGTTCATCTGGCTTGGATTCGAAGATAACTTTATCTTCAGATCTGAAGCTAACTCTGAGTGCACTGGCTCTGACATCATCTGATCCAGATGACTCTCCAAGTAGAAGCTTCCTTCTCTGGTCCAAGAAGGAATTGACTTCAAAGGTTTCAGAGCTGTCTCTGTGCCTTGGTGCTTCGGCAGTGAATAGCTTGGCTTCAACTTCCTCCTCAGGGAGATTGCTTTCAGGGTAGGAGGAGACAATGGTCCAGAAGCCTACCTTCTTGGTGCTGAGGTCTTCCTTCTTTCTGGAGCAGTTTGCTTTCAAGGTAGTGAAGAGGATATCTTTTGCTTTGACGGGACTGACTGATCCAACCCCCTTGGATTTTGATTTTAGTTCCCAGATGTCTCTGTGCTTGGAGCCTAATCATTCTACGCCCAATGGACAGTCAACTCAAGACCCCCCCCCCAGACCACTCAGCAGGGTTTCACAGTCAATTCCAACACTTCTCTGGAACACCCCACTGAGGAAGTCCCTAGGAAGAGAAAGTGGAAGAGGAGGCACTTGGACTCTCCACAAGAGTCAGTTACCGAGGCTACATATTTTGATGAGGATGAAGGTTCTCCACAATCACCTACAGAAGAGGTCTCATTTGGAGACATTCTTGAGATCCTGAAGCAGAGAGGTGGTTGGACCTCCAGCAACCCTTCTCTGGAGGAATCAATATTTCTGGAGGCCTTTGGAGCTGGCTCATCTACCTCCTTAGTTACTCTGCCCACAAATGCGCTCATTAATTTGATCTCTCGGTGCATGTGGAAGGAGCCTGACTCAGCCGAGCCAATACTTAAGAGGCTAGATTGGATTCTGGTTCCACCTGTCGGGAAGGAATTTTGGAATATGTGGGTGCCCATGGATGCCATGGTCATGACAGCCATCAAAAAAAGAGCTTGTTGAACAAAGTTACTCTGTTCATTCCCCCCTAACAGGAAGTCTAGGGTGATGATCAGGTTTTGGAAGCATGTCTGTGCTTCATTGACCTTCACTCTTCAGTTGAACTGTTTGGCACATTTTCCTAGGCTACACATGGACATGATCTAGGAACTTTTAAAATCCCTTTCAGAGGGCCATTACTGCTGTGGCCTCCAAGTTGGCCACCCTCCAGTCTATTTGAATTCATCCATGAGGCTTATTTCACACACAGCTGAAGGTGCCTCAAGGGCAGCGGCTTCAGGGCATATCCATTAGGAGGCATGCCTGGAGGCACTTATCTGATTTTGTGGAGCCTTTTAAGTTTTTATTCATCAGTGCTTCCATTGACAGCAGTTCATTGTTTGGCCCAAAAGTCAAGGATACATTATCCAGGTGTGAGATGGCTGGAAAGACCCTGACTGCAGTGGGTGTATGTTTTTTGACTCCTCAGTGATCCTTTTCTAGGAGTCAATGAGGTGGTTGGAAAATCTGGTTCATAACGTCCCAGGGTCCTTTCCAGAACACACGTAGAGAAATTTCCCCTAGGGGCAGAGGGGGGAACTCAAATGGACACCACCATCTCCACGGCACAGGAGGCCCACAAAACCAGTGGTCCAGAGAGTCTTTTTCTGATAGACCCTTCCAGTAGTCCACATATTCTTTCTCTGATAGACTCTACCAGTGCTCCTGAAGGGAGGCCCAATTGTCCACCACTGGAGGCAATTGGTGGTTGACTATCCCTGCATCAAAGAGCCTGGATAGATATTTAACAAGAGACACTTAGGTGCAGAGGATTATTTCCAGAGATTGTAGAATCCCCTTTTCCCTTCCAGCTCAAACTGTATGCAAAATTCCCGATGTTCCATCCAGTCAGAGGAAAGAAGCAGCACTAAAAATATAAAAGCTGCTGGATGAAAGAGTCACCCAGGGTGTCCCGTCAGACCAGATAAAATCCGGAACTTGCTCAGTATTCTTTTTAGTGCCAAAGAAAAAGATGGGACTGGAGACCAATTTTGGATCTCAGCATTTTGAACAAGTTAGTTCGACAGTACAAAGCTTTGAATAGTGACAGTTCAGTCCATTCTACCCTTCCTGGGCCAGGATGACTGGATGTGCTTGATAGATCTCCAGGATGCATCACATAAAATGAACAGACAATCCAGAGGGTATTTATGCTTGCAGCTGGGAGCCATTTAGTACCAGTTCAGAGCACTGGCCTCACCACAGCCCCCAGGGTGTTTACCAAATGCATGGCAGTGGTGGCAGCTCATTTGAGACTGCAGGGATTCTGTGTCTTTCCATATCTAGATGACTGGCTCATAACTGCCCCGACCATGCATCTACTAATAAGGGCGAAGGATCTGTCAACTGCCATAATCTTAGTTCCTCTAGCAAGATTTCATATGAGAATTCTTCACTGGATGCTAGCAATGCAATGGTCGCTTCTTTACCACCACATGTCAACACTAATAAGAATCACTCAGGCATGCAAGAGATAGCTGTGGAAGTGCATTCACTCGGTTCAAGTTCTGCAAGACTGTTCTTTCATTCTTCCTCAACTCAAGGCCATAATGACCATGGACACTTCCCAGATTGGGTGTGGGGGCACTTTCTGGAGAGAACAGTCCACGGCATGTGGTCCCCTGAAGAGGCCAACTTGCATATCGATGTCCTACAGATGAGAGCAGTGCTGTTAGCTTTGCAGGTCTTCCTTCCAGGACACTCTCCATGTAGGGACAGTTGTGATTCAAATAGACAATATGTCTGTAGTTTGGTACATCAACAAACAAGAGGGGGGGGGCAGATTTTACCCCTTGTGTTGAGAAGCACTCAGTGTGTGGCAATGAGCAATTTTATTCAATTGCTTTCTCATAGCAATGCACATTCCAGGGAAGTCCAACATGACAGCAGACAAATTGATCAGGTCCATTCTTCTACCTCACAAGTGGTCTTTCAACATGAAAATAGCAGAAATGACCAATGGGGCCAGCATTGCTGCAATCTTTTTCCTTCTTCCTTAAACAACAAATGCAGCAGCTTCTTTGCCCTAACCCCCTCTCAGAGGGAATTGCCAAGGGGAGCTCTACTTCACTATTGGTCCCCCCAATCCACTTTATGCTTGCCAACCAATTCCTGCAATTCCGAAATTTCTGCAGAAAGCTGCCAGGTTGAAGAGCAAAGTGGTCCTCATTGCATCTTACTGGCCTTGTCAGATTTGGTTCCCCTTCCTATGGCCTCATCTACTTTTCCAGACCTCCTTTTGCATCCAACAGATATGGTTTATCCGGATATCTCAAACCTCAGGCTAACAGCATGGTTTCTCCAGTTCCGTTAATAGCCAGACAACTGATGCTCTCTTCCTCTGTCTGTCATATCCTTTTATCTTCCCATAAACCATCTACAAGAAAACTTTGTACAAATAAGTGGAAAAGGTTTGTTTACTGGCACATCAAAAACATATTGATCCCTTTTCAGCTTCTATACATAACATTCTTGAATTTTTGGCATTAATCTTTAATGAGGGGGTGAGCTCCTCTACCATTAAGGTTCAGTTAGCAGCAATATCTAATTTTCTTATTGGATTTGAAAATTTCTGTGGGGCTTCCTCTAAACTTTGTAAAGCTTTCTTGAGAGGTGCTCTTTTATTGAGACACCCCCCCCGTATAAAGATCCTACTACACCACGGGATTTGAGTTTGATACTGCAGGCCTTAATTCATTCCCCCATTGAGATAGAGTTGCATTACATACCAATGTGTCTTTCCTTCTCAAGGTGGTGTTGGAAACCAGTATCAATCAATCCATTAATTTGCCAGTAGTCTTTCCTAGATTTGCAGACCAATGTGAATATATGTTGCATTTACTGAATGTGCACAGACACATTTTTCCTTACGTAGGACAAAGTAAATCCAGAAGACAGATCAGTTGTTTGTCTCCTTTGCAGGTTTCAAATTGGGCAAACCAGTTAAAAAACTCTAGCCAGATGGCTGACAGATTGTATTTCTTTTATCTATAGCAAGTTGGGTCTAACCATACCTAAACCTGTAAAAGCCCCTTCAACTAGGTCCATGGCAACATCTTCAGTGTTTCTATCCAGGGCTTCCATTGACAACATATGTGCAACTGCATCTTGGGCCAATCTTCATACCTTCATCACTCATTGTAAACTGGATCTGGTCTCAAGGGGTAGAGCAACCTTTGGCTTAACTGTGCTCAGGAATATCCTTCTTTAGAGTCCACTTGGGATTTTAGGAAGCTGGGGACTCTATCCCAACAGTTGAGGATAGGATGAAAATTGACAATATCAGATAAAGACATTATGTACTTAACATTCCGTCTGTGTTGTCCATTTTCATTCTTCCTTACACTTCTGTCCACCAACCCACAACCCTTTTCACAACAAACTTCTAGAAGAATGAGATATTGTAAGGACACCACTGTCCTTTATGTTGAGCTCCAGATATAGTGCTTTCTGTAGGATTTATATAAATGTATGTGTATGCATGCACATTGGCAGATATCACGTTACATAAATCAGCAAACAAGATCTGATGTATGTTAGAGGTTGGTGCATTATGGGTATGGGAGAAGCTCAAGAGCTTTTTGATTACCAAAAGCTTTGATGGCTGAGTTACATCTGGGGTTTGGCTGTGAACCCAGCAGTTGAAAAACAATGAAAATGGACAATGCAGATGGGACGTTTTGGTGAGTACATAACTTCTTTTTTACTCTCCCAAAAAATATGGACCCACAACCCCGCTTTCCACTCCATAACTCCAACGTTGACTGATCTGGCCAGGGAGTTTCCCAGGAAAGGTGAACACAATGAGGAATATCTTGCCTTACCCCATTTCTGTTGACAGGGAGGGTTTGCTGTCACTTGCTAGTGAGCTCATGTCTGCCTTTTCTTTGTCTAATACTGCTTCAGGCAAGAAAAGAAGTTAGAGTTCCCTTTCTTTCTGATTTGAATTGTCAGTAGAAGAGCAGGCATTGTAGGGGGAATGGTGGTACCTTTCAGGAATTTCTTCTCATTGTGAACATTTCTGAGGAAAGTAGGGTTTCTGTGGGAACAGGATTTAATTCCTATTAGACTGAAAATGCATAAACATTTATTAAAGTTGGGTATGCCTAAATTGGGCAGCTGTTTCTCTTGTTTTGCCTGCTTTAGAGAGAGTTTTTCTCACAGCTGCTAGTTTGTCTGACAGCACCTAGCCCCCAGGAAGTCTGACAGGCTGTACAGGATTCTGTAGTATCATAAGAATGTGTTTTCTAGACCTAAAGCAGATCCAGAGTTTTTTTCTGTCTACAACTGTTTCTGCTAAACAGATGTGTGCTGCTAACCCATGCCCTCTGACATGCTATTTAAGTAGCCCAACTTTTGGTATTTAACCCTAGTTTCTTTCTTATCTGGCGAGTGTATGTCAGGCTTGTCAGGACTTGTGTTTGCATTAAGGCAGCTCCTGACCAGTAAATTTAGAGTTAGTGGTTTTAGTAGGGTTCCTTCTCACCCACCCTGCTGTAGCTATGTTCTTTATTCTTAATAGAGGTAATATATAATTATCGACCAGAGGTTGGGTAAGGGCAATTTAACACCAAATGGGATAGGTTAATTTAAGGGCCAAAAGGGAAATTAGCTAGGCTTGAAATGGACCAAATGTGCCTAGTACTTCCTTATGTACCTGGTTACTAAGCATATTTTAAAGTGTACTTGTAATGCTGCTGATTCTTCCTCCACAGCTGCTACTTCTGAATCAGTAGTGAGAGGATTGGCTTGGCTTTGTTCTCAAACTCTTCCTGAAAATGTTAAAACTGATGTTTGAAATTTTCCTTTAGTCAGTGAAGCTCTGTTGGCTCTTTTGCAGCTCAGGTGCTCCAGAAGAGTTAGGAAAGGGGAAAGTTGATTCAAGGGGTGACTGATAATTTCCAATCATTTTCTTTTTTTTTTTTTTTTTTTTTTTAAATAAACAAAAAATTCCCTTCCTGTGCAGCAAAGAGACTTCAATCAGGAGTTTAAAAGCATTGTCAAGAAGGAAAGGAGAAGCCTATAAAATCAAGGAAAGTTTTCCAAGTCAGCTTGAGCGTTTGCCTTTTCAGCCCATTTCCCCCTGCCCTGGCAGTCTCTTCATGGTATTAAGCATCTCCCCTTGTGGCACCAAACTGTGGCAGACAAATGGATTTTAATTGTAATGTAGCAGGGATGCACTTGGCAAAGGAAACCCCTCCTTGCATTTCAGGGAGTTCTCCTTTTCCCAGTGAATCAGGCCTCTCTACTTCCTCCCATTCTGCATCAGATGCTTACACAGGGAATAATAGAACCAGTTACCCCCTGCCAAATGGACAAAGGGTTTTACTCAAGGATTTTGCTGGTACCAAAGAAAGGAAGATCCTTAATGCCTGTGTTGTACCTTCTGTTTCTTGACTTTTTTGTCAAGACTTCAAAGTTTATAATGCTTTCCATTTAGTCCCCTGTACCTCTTCTCCCTTCTCTGGCTTCCATTGCAAAAAGGGTGCTTTATTATCAAATTCTCATGGGGAAGCAGTTTAGAATGTTTTTTCAAAGATTTTGTGTGCCTGTCTTACATTATCAATCCTCTGCCTTACCCTTTGGACTCTTCACTGCTGCAAGGGTATTGAGAGTTTCTAGCTCCAGTCATTGCTTATTACAGACTTAAAGATCTTCCATGCTTTCCGTATTTGAAGGACTGTGTTATCCTTGCAGACTTTCTTCCAGCTATCAGTTGTTCACAATCTTCTGCTCAGTCTAGGATTTCAAATCATCTTTCACAAGTTCTCACAGGATTGTATTTCTAGATGTTTGCTAGCTTCTGCACTTGAAAAAGCCATTCTTTCTGCCGACAAGGTAGAGATGGTTCAGCAGTTATTCATGAATTTTTCTAAACAAAGCCAGGCAACTGCAAAGGAATTCCTCAGGCTTTTGGGGTTCATGACATCAATGATTCTTATGCTTCCCTTAGCTAGACTCCACATGAAAAAAAATCCATTGGTACCATAGGTCCATCTGGACTCTTCACCCTTTGTCTTTTTAGATCCCTATTCTGGGATTTGTAAAAAGGGAGATTTTCTGGTGGATACACCCGGTCTCTTGCAATCCTGGTTTCCCATTCTATCTTCTGTCCCCTCTCCAGTCTGTCACAACAGATGGATCAGACCTGGGCAAGGAATGAAAGTGCAAGTGCTTTGGACAGACAGAATCACATAATTGTCTGAGAGATGTTGGCAATGATCATTTCTTTGAAAACCTTAAATCAGCCTTGGTCCCCAGGACCTCTGCAAGATTACACAGATAACACTGTAATGATGTGGTACATAAACAAGGTAGTACCAGATCATATTCTCTTTACAGCATTGCTTTGATAGCCTGGAAGATAGCAAGTCAACTCAGTTTGACTCTGCAGGCTTGGTATATTCCGTCAATTGCAGACAAGCTAAGTAGGACCAGAACAGATTGTTCCAAATGGACACTTTGTCGCAAAATCTCCCAAGAATTTATTAGCTTTGGGGAACACATCAAGTTGATCATTTTTCCTCCTGTCTAAGCAGACAACTGGAGATATTCTGCTGTAGGACTCCTTGCAAATAGGTCTGGAAGGGAGATTATTTTCATCCTTTTTGAATGGGAATGGTCCTTTTTGCTTTTCCTCCCTTTTCACTGATGCTCAGAATTCTTCTGAAGATCCACACTGACTCCCCAAAAATAGAAGTGGTGACTGTGTTTTTAGTCCAGGCAACATTGGATGTTTATTAGGACCACTGCTGCAGTAGGCTTAACACTCCTATCCAAACTGACTGAGAGAGGAGAGAAATTGTCTTCAGATTTTGCTTATATTTTTTGTTCCGTTGGACCCCATCTTTACTGACCTGACCCACCAGTATACAATGTTCTTGACAGCTACTGCCCAACCCCCCTCCCAACTTGCTCCGTTTTATGTTGGAGATAGTCATGGATCCTGAGAGTATCTGAGGGCTTGGCTTATGTGTGCTGCCATCCAGGGGGAATTTTTGTATTTATGACCTACCCACTCCATTTCCCCAACCCCCACGCTTGATTACCTCCAAGGGCAATTATGTTCTTTGGACCATGCCTCCTGCTACAGAGAGCATCAATGAGCACCCTCCTGCCTAGGATGTGCACACCTATCCCTTTTCTGCTACACCACCAGTCATTGAGCTGCTAATCAAACCTGGTTTGGTTGGGCCATAATCAGGGATTATCCCTCTACACCACTTGAGTGCTTCTTTTTGATATAATTTTCTGAAGAATAAAACTTCCAGCATGGCTGCACATTGAGTAACAGCTTAATTTCAGCTCTCCCAGTGTGGAAACCAACTCGAAAGAGACAGCCAGTGAACTAATTTTTGGAGGGTAAATTTCAAACTAGCTAGTAAGTGCACTCCCTGGATGCCAGCAAAAAAAATCATAGAACCTGAAAGAAAATTAGCCACAAAAGGTGAGAAAAAACACTGACTGGGAAGAATTCTGAAGCTGATCATCAAAAAGCAGTGCAAGCTTCAGCTCTGGTGCAAGGCATGACTTCTAGTAACCTATTGGAAAAAAATAAGTTGAATGTACACAGAGCTGATTACAGTAAATAAACACTGACACTGATGGAGTATATCAACTGATATAACAAAAGACTGGATAAAATTATAAGAAGCTTTAAACAGATATTCAGAGGAGGTGATACTGCAAAAATTGGAGGCTGAAATGAAAAGGCTGGCTGAATATGAAACTGCTCAAGAAAGAGATGTTTCAAAAATAATAGAACTAGAGGACAGAACATGCAGGGAAGTGCTGAAATTTTCCACTGTAGCAGAGAAGCTGGAAGGAACAGACTGTTCATTTTATGAAAGCACAAATAATCAATTGGACTGCTATTCCACAGTAGGAGTTGTTAATTGGAAGGGCACAGCATGTATATGCTCCAAGCCTGGCCATGAGAAAGCAACCTAGACCTTTAATAGTAAAGATGCAATCATTCCAGCAGAAGCAGTTGATTCTGAAAAAGTGTTGCAGAAGGACAATGTACTAAAAATGGAAGACAGTAGTGTGTTTGTGGGAAATGATAACTCACTGTACACCAGGCAGAAGAGGAATAAATGTATTCCACTAATTGGGGAATGTCAAGAAACATACGTGAGATTCAAACTGCAGTGTCTAGCTACCTTCAGAATATTATTTCCTAGATGGACAAAATCATTTTTTTATGCAGAACATGCTAAGGAGGAAATACAAAAGTGTGTTCAATAAAATGTGAGCTGTTAAACGGGAGGAGATTCTGCTCCATGTTCTTCTGGTAACAGAGACCATAGAGAGTCTGTGCCAGTGAAACATTTTCCAGTGTTTCAATGGAAAATGCTTGAGAGACAGAATAAAGCTCAAGAATTGACTAGCAGAACCAAGAGTACTTTAGAAAGGAAGCAGAGCCTAGATTTGGGAAATTGAGATAAACAGGAATAAAACCAGCAACTTGGAAACTGACAAATGTGGGATTATAAAGCTTTAATTATATTTGTGAAACATGACAGAAAAAGAAAACCTGGAAATATTGGACTTTTTTAATTTGTTAAACTTGTAGGGGATTCTAAAGCATATGCCCTACTTTGTCATTAATGTTTGGACGAACACTTAAGAGAGGGGAAGAGGAAGGAAGGACGAACACTTAAGAGAGGGGAAGAGGAAGGAAGGAGTTAACTTTTTAGGAATTGTAGGCACTGCAGTATAAAAAAGAAGAAAGGTCTGTTCAAAAGAGTATGATACAAGAAAGGATTATGTGCTTTTTCTCATTCTTGTATGGGGGAGTGACTGTATTAAGGGTCTTGGCTTTATCTAGTAACAAGTTTTAAGAGAAAGTAAATAAATAATGAACACTGAATATAATAAAGCTTTCTTCTAGTAAATAAATAATTGTAAAAGCAACTCTATCTCCATGGAGACATGAGAACTAGATACAACCTGATAAAGAGCAACAAAAACAAAATACTTCTTTCTTTTAATGGCTTTCTTTCAATGGCTAGGAGATAATATTTTCTGAAAACATTCAAGTGTTTTCTTATTCTTAGAGAGCAATGACGATAATACAAAACCAGACAGCACTTAGAAGAAGCACAGGCTTTAGCATGGATAACCTTCCTTTTAATTTAACCCAATTCTGTGAGTATGGGTGTCAGTTTGGGACAGTTGTTCCTATTAGGAAGGTAAAACTTCAGTATTTGGAGATGTGCATAGTCTTATGTGTTAATATTAAATTAGTAAGTTTTTGAGGTGTGTTTTTGTGTTTGAGGACTTTCAATAAAACAAGATGTGACATAGACTCAAATGGATATGGCAATAAACAACAGTATAAAAGGTCAACCTGCCAAACATTAGTGTGTGCATGTAACACAAAAGCTGGAACAAAATACTTAACCAAAAAGCTGTTACAGATAAAAAAAGGTGTGAATAATAACTTTTTAACATAATGAACCTTTCTATATTATCTTTAAAAGTTGCCTTGCAGGTATATATCTAAAAAAGAAAGAGTAGTAAACTATATTTAAAAAAATGTAGAGTGCAAATAGCTGTGCTACAGGAGACGCACTTGGGAAGAACTGAACATGTGAGTTTGGTACAGAAAAGTTTTCAGGGTGGTTATACAGTAGGATAACTAAGACAAAGGAAAAGAGGAGTCCTTATATTAATTGCAAGAGGATAACATAATAGCAGATATGTAGTAGTAAGGGGCAACTGACAAGAGAGGAGGATTACACTGGCATGTATTTATAGTCCACCTAAAACTGCTATAATGGAGCTTAAGAAAGTTCTGGGAGAAGTAATCCATTTTTGAAGGGAATATTACTTGTAGGTGGGGACTGGAATTTGATTTGCAGCAGGGAAAATGTGCCCTGGGGACCCAGAAGGGAAAATTTAACAAAGGAGGGTAGATTGTTAAAGAAAATTGTGTAAATATTTGGCATGGAAAATGTGAATTCAGGAGTAGGAGTTCAGTGTGAATTTACACATTATTCCCCAATGTACAAAAATTGGGCTAGGCTAGACAGAACTTAGATTTTGCAGGAACATGTGAATTTAATTGAAAGTTTTAATACACATCCAATAACTATTTCAGATCATGTGCCAGTAATTAAAATAAAAATGCATAGTGATGAGACACTGACACTTTCCTACCTGGCTGTTGAAAAGAGAGGACTTCAAGGAATGTTTAGTGGAAATTATTCAGGAGTTATTAGAAAAGACATAAAATTCTTCTGAAAATAGTCAGAGACTGGGATAAAATTAAAGTGGAGTTTAAAAATAGGGTAAAGATAAGGGAGATGTGGTTAAGAAGCAACAAGAATTATGTAGACTGACTGACAAATGTTAAAGTATTACAGAATAGGGGGAATCTCACAGAACAAGAAAAGGAGCAATTGCAGAGTGCTAAGCAGAAAATTAAGGATTACCTCTATGATATAAATGAGTTTAGAAAGATTGTTGTTAAGCAACTGTTTTGTGATACCAGAGAACAAAAACTTTTAACGAGATGACTCTGGCAACAGAAAGTACAAATGGTTGTTGCCAAGCTTAGGGATCCTATAACAAGAGATCTTGTAGAGGTATTAGAAATATTTTGGAAATGTTATGAAAGTCTGTATAAAGCAGGGAAATGTGGAGATCACAAAAAGGTACAAATGGAAATGTTTATGGAAGACTTAAATATGCCAAGGTTAGAGGTGGATAAGGTTCAATTATTAATAGTTAGATAGGAGGAGATAAGATAAAAATAGTAATGTATAACCAGTCAACAGGAAAGTCCCCAGAAATAGATGGTATTCCTTTGAAAGTTTGGAAGCTAGGAGGGAAAAAAAGATTTAAAAGGTTTTGTTTCACAGTATTTTAGGAGGAGGAGAAGCACCAACTTCCTGGAAGAAAGCAGTGGTGGCTGTAATATCTAAATAGAGTAAAGACCCATTAGATACAGCTTCATACAGGCCCATTTCAATCCTGAACCATGATTAAAGTGTTTCTGCCTATAATGGATAAAAGAATGGCATAGGTGATGCTAAAATTGATACACATGGGTCAGTGTGGTTTTGTGGAGGGAAAGCAAACATTTACAACATTAACAGAACAGTGATGACCCAGAAGAAAGCTGAATGTAAGAAAATATCACTGTTGTTGGTGTGTCTTGATGCAGAGTAAGCTGGGAGTTTATGAACAGGGCAGTGGACGCATTTGCATTCCCTGATAAAATTATAAGGTTGATTAAGTGGATATATGAAGGATCTGAGATGAAAATTAAAGTGGGTGGGTTCGTCTTTGATAATTTCTGTTTGAGCAGAGAAACCAGGCCGGGATGACCTTTTTCCCCATTGTTATTTGGATTATATTTAGAACCATTGGCAAAGAAAATCAGAGACTCAGAAATTCATGGATATAATTGGTCTGGTAGTCAAGTAAAGCTGGCTATATTTGCGGATGATATTATTTTACGCCTCATAAAACCAGAAAAGCACATTTCAGTGTTGTGGAACATTTTGAGGCAGTTTCAAATCATTTTGGGATGCAAATTAATGAAGCTAAAACAAAGACGATAGCTGTAAATTATGTACTCACACAAGAATTCGTTCAGCAATATCCATATTTATGGGGACATGATAAAATGAAGTACTTAAGCATATGGAGTAAAAAGGATTTTGGTGTGGCAGTTTAGACAAGGGTAGGAGCAAATTACATAGGAAAAAATGAGTATTATGGGAACAGTGCATCCAGAGTAAGAACAAGGTTTAAAAGAAGGCAGGATATGAATGAGCTATGTAATGTTTGACTGACAGCCAAAAATTCACCAACAAGCAACCAGGAAAGAGCCGGACTCAGTAAATTAGCACTTTCGTTCACTTTAACTACGAACTTCATCAGAAAATACAAAACACCATAAGCAACCACCCATTTATACAAATGTAAAAAGTCACATGATAGATTTCCCCAATAAAATATAAAATAAATAAATCTGTCAATAATCAAACATTTTTTAAAGACATATACACACAGCCTCCAACAAAATTTGCCATTTACTTTCCTTGCATTCTGCAGCGGTTTTTTAATCACCACTAAACAAATCTGGGACAACAGTGTCCAAAGCAATAAAGGAAAATGTTTTTTAAATATTTACACACTATTACATGTCTGGCTAATGCATTGGTCATATCTTTGTTCCATCCTACACTCTCCTACTTAGGTCCTGATGGTCTTTCCTATATAAAAATGTGTGTAAGAATTGCACAAAGCTGCATACACCACAAAAGTAGAATCACAGGTGTAACGTCCCTTCAACCAAATGATTTTATTAACATGTCTTATCTCTATGGAACTCGAATTAGCCAAATACCTGCATTGTCTGCAATGCCCACATGCATAAGTACTCAATGAACCTGAACATTCTACGCTATTAGCAGACATGTCCTTCTCTAAGATTGTTTTCAAACTTACTACTTTCCTAAAAGTGAATAAAGGTTTGTCACCCAAAATCTTGGCTAAATCAGAGTTACCCAAAATAACCTATAACCTTCCAATTGTCAAATAAGATGTGTCTAATGACACACATAATTGGAAATGGGAATCGGAAAGGCTAGTCTGTACTTATTGTTATCATTGGGTTGTACATTTAAACTAAACCCACCTTGTACAAATAAAATTGGCTTAGCCATACTATTCATGCAACTTAACTACTTCATTTACAGTCATCTTTAACTAAAAGGAATCATATCCCCTTTGGACAAAAAAAAATGTACAACCTTATCTAACTCCACCAAAAAAGTATCTTGGTCTCTAGTTAAATGACTTAATCATATTAGCTAACTTTTTATTACACCCTTCTTCATGTGCTGAGGATATAAACTGTCTTTGTGTAGATATGGCTTTTTTCCTTTTTGGTTTTGGACACTGTTGTCCCAGATTTGTTTAGTGGTGATTACAAAGCTGTTTTAGAATGCAAGGAAAGTAAATGGCAAATTTTGTTGGATGCTGATCACTTCCCTGGTCTTAATGAAACTATTAGTATTAAGTGTTTATTTACAAATGCAAATATTTTAAGGGGCATTTGTTCCTATAAGTATGTACGTCTTTAAAAAATTTTGATTATTGACAGAGTTATTTTATATTTTATTGGATAAATCTGTCATGTGGCTTTTTTACATTTGTATAAATGGGTGGTTGTTTATGATGTTTTATATTTTCTGACGAAGTTCGTAGCTAAAGTGAACAAAAGCACTAATTTACTGAGTCCGGCTCTTTTCTGGTTACTTGGTGGTGAATTTTTGGCTATTACCTCGTTTTTTGTAGGATTGGTCTAAGTATGTTTGACTGACAGTGACTGGATAGATTATAAGTGATGTATAATGTTTGCAACTACAATTATATCAATATGGTTTGTGATCTGTAAATTTTGCAACTAAAATGATGTCAGTATGGTTTGTTTTCATTTATATAAATGTATGATTGCCTATGTCATACATGGAAATTTAATAAAAATGTTTCTTGTTTAAAAACAAACAAAAAGAATTTTCTGAAGATTCTGACCCACTTTTGCCAGAAAAAAAACTTTTAGGGGTAGACATAGCATTCTGGCTTGGAAGAATAGTATTCCCTGCCCCTTCTCGTACGACCAACAAGATTTTTTCTCCCTCACTTGTCAATGGCACTCCAACAGCCACTTTTTCCACAAAATAAATTTTCCTGTTTATGATACAAAAGTCACATGACAGCCAGTAAAAACACTTTTCCTAGCTTAAAATTAATATTTTCACAGAAAAAGTTCAGTTTCTGCCTCAACACCAATAAAGAACTTTGTATGAAGAAACAGCCTCTTGAGATTTTTTTTTCATTTCTTTACTCGTAACTTCTTCAACCTCCTATGGAGAGCAGGTGTACAACTAGATCCAGAGACTCCATTCTCAGAGGATAAATAACACTGGATGACTCACAGGGAAGGACCTAGACATTTGATGGCCTGATATCAACTGCATCTCCCCTAGAGATCTCCACCATAAAGCTTAGACCATGGAGAACATACAAATGGAAACTCACTGAGAAGGAATCCAGACCTTTGACTGTTTGACACCAGCAACAGCTTTCCTAATAGTGGTTGTAGTACTTCGATCTCGAACCAAAGGACAAAGAGAATGATTCTTCACTCGCTGGATGTCTGTAGGCAGTTTAGGTTCTACCTAAATAAAACTCAAGCCTTCAGGAAAGCTGATCTCTTTTCTTTCCTTTTACCTTCATAGGAGACCGGCAACCAGTGTTACTGCAGACTATTTCCATATTGTTGCTTCATACATTTGCCTTTCGTTATACTCTACATAATAAGCCAATTCCAGGCAGGCTTAAGACCAGTTCCACAATGGCTTTGGTTTCTTCTGTGGCTTTCTTGAAAGGAGTGGACTCTAGATGTATTCTAGAGGCAGTAACATAGTCCTCAATACATACTTTTAGAACGTAATACAAACTAGATTAATTTTCCAGGTCCAGAAACAGCTTTACTAGGACCCATTTTCAGGGATTCCTGCATTCTTAATTTATTGTTCTTCTACCCCTTTCTTAGTTTCTAAGCTGTGATAATTGACTCAAATAGCTTAGGCTACTGCAACAGTGATCTAAATGTTGAACATAGCACAGTTGTGCAAGTAAATTTATCATAATAGTAGATATTCTAATAGATCACTGTTGTAGTAGCCGCCTGCCTCTCTAACGACTTTATTTTGGCTATTTTCCATGTTTGTATTTTCAGCATCTGCTTGTATAGACCCTTGTGTATATAGTGTACTGTTGTTTATTTCCCCCTTGCATTACCCTTTCAGAGCACTTGCCTTCCTTTTTCTTGGCAAAAAAAGCTCTGGCTAAATTGTTCTCTCTTTTTATGTTGGCGCTGCCTTCTAACTCCTGACATTTAGAGTGCATGGAAGGGTACCCTCAAGCTTTGAAAGCTGGGAGATCACTGGGGAAGAACCTTTAGGCTACTGCAACAGTGATCTATTGAGTACATTTTCCTTACACAACTTTACCTTCTTGCACATGATGTATCAGCATGAGACGTATGCTTCAAAAACAAGAGCCAAAAGGTTTTAATTGTACAGATCAGAATAGTTGCCTTCAAGTACTACAGTATGCTTTATTTTTAAAGTTGAATAGCTTAGCACATCTGGCCCCACATCATTATTCAGAGTTAATCAACAGCATTAAGAAGAGCGTAAGAGTTTTACTTGCGGTCAGTTTTCAGAAAGGTGGATCAAAAATAGGTGAAGCGAAACATGTAATCAAAAGCAGATATAAGCAGCAAACATAACTAAATGGTATGTATGGAGACAAATACAGAAGAGCTGTGGAAATAGAAGGAGAGTGGTTGATTCAGAATTATGTAATTGAAACTAATGTAGAACAGAGGTGCATCACAATGGTGAGGAGAGACTGGTTGGTCTTCCATGTGGTCTAGGATTTTAAGAAGACAGATTTAGAACTTTACAAGGAGGAGTTAACAGCTTAAATGATGCCCAAAAGGGGAAGGAAGTGTGTAGCCTGGAAGGGGTCCATTATGGAAAAATAAAACTTGCTCTTGTTTTCCTCTAGCTTGATATTCCATTATTAAAATGAAAGCTTTTTTCAAAATATTTTACTTAAGAAACAATACCTCAAATGCATTGATTACCTGTCTCACCTGGAAAAATGGATTATACATTTTATTGTCTTGAGTGGTGATTTCATAGTTACCATTTAAAAGCACCAAGGGCTAAATTGTGTAGTGGCAGACACTTAATGAAGCTGGATCTATAGTTCCTTTACTGGAAACTTGGGTCCAGAATGTTAAAATGTGATCAGTTGTTAAACATCCCATCAGGTAATCTGTACCTACAGTTTGGGGTAAACTTTCTAGGAGAAATGGTAAATATTTGGTCCTAGAAGAAGAAAGGAAATGCAGTTGTGCTGATTAGTGTGGGAGAAGTGGGCATGTGATCTCCATTGAGGTAGGAAGTGGCACAGATATGAGGATGGTACATCTTTTTACATGCTGATGGAAAGACAAAAGGCCTTTTAATTTGTGCCTTGTGAAAGGTGGAAGAGATCAAGCCTGGAAGCAGTGGCAAGATCTCTTACAGTAGACCTCAGTCATTAATATTATAAATTGATGTACAGTGATAAAAGACCAGGCATACAAGGAGTGTTTTTGAAGTCCTGGACAACACTGCTTACATGTGGCAAAACTGTTAAACTATTCACATTGTAGAAAGGAGTATACCCCAGCTGTCATTTCAGAGAGATTTGGGTTTCCATGATGTTGGTTAGTGCTGTGCTTAGAAAGGGATATTTTTTTAAATAATTACACGTGCACATACTCGCACACAAAAAAACACTTGTGTTTTGCAGAGGAGTTTATAATAACTTTGAGTACCCCAACATCTTGACATTGTGCTAATTGGGCACTCCTTGGATCGCCCTGTGAAACTGTGCATGTTGAGGGAATTGGAGTAAGAGAATATACTGGCTTTGAGTGGAGCTGATGAAAAATATTGCATGTAATATGGCAACATATACTTACTAATGGTTTGTGTTCACAAACCATTACTCAGTCTGTCTGAATAATCTGTACACTGTTGTATGTATTTTGGATGTATTTCGGCCAAAGTTAAATTGATGTTGTCATCAGTAAGCTAATTAGTGTCAAAAATTGTATGTGTGTTAAACTACTACATTTCTTCCCTGAGCAGAAACTGGAAGTGGCTAAATGTAGGTGACTGACTGGGCAATAAGGGACCCTTGCTACCTACCAAAACAAAGTGCTGCTTACTCATGTACCAATATGTGAAAAAATGGACATTCTCACCTGCATGTTTGTTTTTCATTGCACCTGAAGTTTGTGCATCTCTAAGGACTCATGTAAACTTGGTTACACAATACTCGTCCATCCATTTTCTAAACTGCTTACTTAGAGCATCATGGTAGTAGCATGCTAAGCAGGATAAGCCAAACTTCCCCATCCCCAGCAAGAGTCTTCAACTCATTTCTGTTAGATTTCCAGGTGTCCACAGAGCAAACTGAGAGATGCAATTAATTTGACTTGCCTTGGGTGTGTCCAAAGACCTCCTTCCAATAAACCTAACTTGGTTAATCTCTCTTGGTGTGTGTCCAGAGGGAATCATCGAAAGGGGCCCAAAGTATACCCATTACTCCTGACAGCACAGTGGAGCAGTGGTCGGATTTTGAGGTCATCTTGGATTGCCAAGCTTGTTCATTCTGCCGTTCCAAGTGAACTCTTCTATCTTGTACTGAAACCTCATTTCTGCTCTTGCTGCCCATAGTGTCATCTCTTTCACTATGACCATAGGTATGTGAGGATGTAGACCTAGAGCAACTAGTGAATTGTGAGCTTTGTCGTGTCACCACCAAACTCTGGAACCAGGCCTGCAGTATAACTTCCACAGCACCCATCTACTGGTCAGTTTCCTGATTCCCTCTGTCTTTACTAGTCAGTAGTATCCCAAGATACTTAAACTCCTCATCCAATATTAGCTGCTACCCCTCCCCTGCAAAGAGCAGTTCACTATTTTCCTGGCAAGCAACATGACCTCTGATTTGGATATGGTCATTTGCAGTAGTCCACTGCAAAAGTCCAATAGGCCATGTGTAATCAGCTTTAAATTTTATATTTTGAAGAATTGTATTAAAAATTAGATCCCTAATGTATGCTACATCTCTGCACTCCATGATCCTTGCCTAAAGGAGAACTTACTTGTATCAGATGCCTTGATTTTACTGTATAGCAGTAGGGAATGAGAGAAAATGCTATAAAAAGTGAAAACATTTTGTAAATTCTGTTAGACCAACATCTGCTTTACAGTACTTGTTCATGTAAATCACAGATCTATGACACGTTGTACCTGTTCTAAATGTATTATGTTTGAAGCAAAACATTTATAGTTACACCACTTCAGTTTTACCACACAGCTAGTTTCTTAATACTTTCCATAAAGTCTTTAAAAACTAAAACGATCTCATAAAACCTTTGAAGCCATCAAGTGGTTTGCTTAGTACAGCATTGTTTGTTTGATGTTTAAGGCTGAATTAATAAAAGTGTGCAACTACACTAGTTTTGAAAGGCAAGCATGTGATGGTACAGCTTTCTGTAACCACTGCAACTTGACGTGCAGCTATCATACTCTGGCCAAAGTTGGTCTCAGTTTTGTTTCACTTTAGTTTTGCTGCCCAGAGGCTAGGTTTTGAAATGTTTATGTTCTTTGAAGAAGACTGCTAACTGGCATGGTCAAAGTACATTACACTTTCACATGAGAGGAACTACAAATGATTTTTCTAAGTTGTCATCTGGTTTACAGATGTGGATGCTATTTAACCAAGTCAGTCCATTGTAAGTTTCTGACAGATTTTTTCAATATGCGTGTACATGTTCTTAAAAGTACTGCAGAAAAAGCATTAGTTGTGTCTGCAGCATTTGTATAGTATCTTTATGTAACCTCAGCCACGTTTGACTTAAATTATGATCTCATACTAGGTGCTATACACAAGAAACCATTTTTTCTAAACTGTGTGGTCCACATAACCAGAACAAAGTAGATTGGAACACAGAGGTTCACAGTTTTGATAATGGCTTTGGGGAAGTCACATTCATCTGGATAACATACCAGTTATGCCTACTAAATATAGGGCTATAGGGGTGAATGTTGTACTGATTAACGTTACCTTGTCATGGATCCTGGTACTGCAACGAAATTTATTTTAAACAATGATAGTAACTGCCTATGGAGCATTGAATCATTTGCTTGAGGATGAGGCTGACATATCAGAAAGATACTTAAGTCTGTCATTGATACATGAATGTGTTTGGGAGACATGGTACCACATGAGAGCACCATGACTAACCGTGTTTATCACTCTGAGTACCTAGTATCACCATATTCTACGGTGTCTCACACCATCCTCTGAACCACATGGCCTTATAACCTGTATTTTGTTGTTTTGTCCAGCATTTCTGGATATGATCTGCTGTCTTTCTGTAGAAAGTAAATCCTTGGTAGGCAGTCTCTCCCAGAGCTTGAGAAGAGATATCTTGTAAACAGGCAATGATGTTCAACATTAGATTATCGCTGTAGTAACATAAACTCTTTGGGTCCTGCCCCTAGGAAGTCTGATAGGGTATTCAGGGGTACCTCAGGGTCACAAATTCTTGTTTTCTAATCCTAAAGCAGACCTTGCAGTGACCACTATTTCCAAAACTGTTTTTGCTAGACAAATCCTAACTGCAGTTCCATTCCCTCTGCCAAGGATGAGAAAACTCTTGAAATATTAAGTGTTTATTCTGCTCCCACTTTAACTTTTAGAATTTTAAACTTCCAGGTGTATATGTTAAAGTTTTTACTCTTGTATTTGAAGAGCATGAAGAAGCTTACTGGTAACCTTCCCTCTTTGGAGGCAAAAATGTCCTCAAATGCCTAATTTCTGTTTCTCATATGATTAAACATGCTTTAAAATGTTATAGTAATGCAGATACTGTCTCCAGGGCTATTGCTTCTGGATCAGTCATGAGAAGGTTGGTTACCTTTTCAAAATTTTACTGAGGATGTTAAAAGTCAAAGAAATTCTTTTTTTTGCCCTTCATCAGCTGAGGTCCTTAAGATAGTGAGAGAGGAAATTTGATAGTAGCCCAAATCTTTCAACCTTCCTTTTGTAAAGCATTGTGTCCTGCAAAAGTGTATCTGTCCAAGCAAATGAGTTGAATTGCTTCCTGGAAGAACATATTTGCCAATAAGACCAAGTTCTCCTCAGTCCTGTGACAAGTATGCTTGTGAAAAACTTTGCCAGTGAATAAAAACAGAAATTGTAGACACATACCTCAGAAGGAGAGCTGCATGTAGCTTTTCTTGTCATGTTTAGGTCTAGTATTAAAAAAAAGATAGTGCTTCATTAAAAATGTAAGAAAAATGCATGTTTTCATGTAAGTTAAAAGCCTGTCCCTTTGTTATTTTTGATTAAATACCTTTGAATGGGATCTACAGCAGGTGGTCATGCTTTTTATAAGCCTCTGTAAATGTGGTGGTTAGAATGAAAAGCCCTAGTTAGTCATTTACACTTATCACAGTGTTGCTCAAACTTATCTTTCTACATCAGAACAAGTTTCTGGTTCAACAGGAGTCACATGACCACCTGCATCTAATCAGATCTCTCCATCCATGAGCTGGCTTGTGCTTGTACTTCCACATGTGTATGGTTAGGTAGAACTTGTGCTACCATTTGTTTATTACAAACACTCACTCAACTTTGTATGTTTTGTTTTGACAGTCATTTAGAAGTGTTTTTATGTGTTACTTATCTGAAATGGCTCAGTGGGCTAGCTTCTGCACCACCATGTACCAACATGGGCACATGGAAGGCAAGAAGAGTACAAAGTTAACCAAGTGGTAGAAAAAAAAGACTTATGGAGTTTGTGTGAATGATAAGGTTGCTAAAATATTAAATTGTACATTCTATAGCATTCTGACATCAGACAGAAGCCATGTGGGTATTCCATTTTCCTTGTGCTCAGCAGAGAAATACTTGAGAAAATTTTTTGCCGGGATCTGTTCATATTTTTATTACTGTAGCTACATCAGCTGCTCAGGCTTCTAGCCTACTTTAATTTTGTTAATATTCCCATGTTCCTGATGAGACTTTGTTCCTTAGCTCAGGTCAATGTTTCCGAGATTTTGGCAGTCATTTTCTGATTTTTCAGCGTTGTTCAGCAGCACATTATCACACTTGGCAGAAAGAGTGCAAATATACAGTGAAATGTGTCCAACATGGTAAATAAATTACATAGATGAAGTGTAGTTAGACAGATGCTAGCAATTTGATTGTTGTTCTGCCTTAGCTGAAATGGGTTTTGTCTTCAGTTTGGTTCTTGTGTATTTGTAAAGTTGGGGATGATAGTCTCTGCTTACATTTTGTGAGAAGGCATTATGCACTGCTTACTATGGCTACCACATTCACTCTAATAGGTTCATAGGTTCATACTAGGCTATCTGCCCAAGGGCATTTATAAGCCTAGCCCAGAGTTTTGTGGCTTTCGCCACCCCTTTAGTTTGAAGGATACTATGCCCATTATTTTGCTGTGCCTCTGTCAAGCAGTGACACTGAGATAATCCCTGGGGTATATCTGCGATCTCCCATCCATTGGTCAAGATTTCTCTTGAACAAAGCCAGTGAGGTGCTCTGCCTCACATGTACCGGGATTTTGTTCCACAGCATAGGGAGTCTCTGGGTGATGAATCTGTCCCTCCAACACGTCCTATTAATAACTGTGTCAAGGTTTAAGTCTCCCGCCCTTGTAGTTCTGAGGGATCTAGATTTTTTGAGGTGAAGCATGTTCATCAATTCCGGGTTGGACATGGCCTTGTATGTCAGGCACAGGTCACCTCTGAGCAGACGGTAAGCGACTGAATAGAGCTGGAGTTCCTTCAGTCGGGCAGCATAAGACATATTTTTGAGACCCTTTATCCTTTTGGTGAGGAACTTTTGGGGCCTTTCCAGTTGCTGCAGGTGTCGTGTCAGATACATTCCGAATGGAGCATTGTACTCAATCAGCAGCAGACTGGGGAAATCAGAAGAAGCTGAGAATAGAGATAGATGGGAAGATAGTGGAACAGGTAAACAGCTTCAAGTAATTAGCACTCAGTGTCCCTGTACCATCACAGTTTTACAGTAGGCCTCTGAACTGCTGCTGGCTACAAACATAAATATGTTGGCAGATGGACTGCTGCCACCTCTGAACTGCTGCTCATCATCATCATCATCATCCCCCTTTTTCTCATTTACATGGGGTCGGGGTATCGTATTAACTGTCGCCAACTCTCTCAATTCAGTGCCACTTTCCTGCCTTATTCAACACTCATGCCTGACTGTCGCAGATCTTCTTTCACACAATCCATCCACCTCTTTGCTGGACGCCCTCGCTTCCTCTTACCTTCTTCCTGTCTGTCTCAAATCTCCCTCACCAGATTGTCTTCTGCTTTTCTATACATGTGCCCATACCATCGTAATCTGTTCTCTTTGATCTTTTCTGCAATTGGAGCTACTTTGGCTTCTGCTCTTATGTCCTCATTTCTTCGCGTGTCCCACGTGTGCATCCTACCACCTTTCTCAGGCACTTCATTTCCATCACCTCTAGCTTCTTCAACTGTTCTGCCTTTACTGCCCAGGTTTCTGTACCATACAGTAGTGCTGGTCGCACCACTGTCTTGTACACCTTACTTTTCAGCTTCTTTGGCATTCTTCTGTCATAGGCTACACCAGATACTCTATGCCAGTTGGCTGCAGCCCCTCTGATTCTAGCTTTGTCCTCTTTATTCAGACTACCCTTCTCCTCAACCACTCCTCCCAGATACTTGAAGCTGTTTACCTGTTCCACTGTCTTCCCATCTATCTCTATTCTCAGCTTCTTCTGATTTCCCCAGTCTGCTGCCATTACCACTGTCTTATCTGTGCTTAGTTTCATCCCATGTGCCTTCATATTTGCATTCCATTCTCCTATCCTTTGCTGAAGTTCTAGATCAGAGTCTGCCTGTAGTGCCACATCGTCTGCATACAGCAGCTTTGTTGCTCTGACCCCTCCAACCTGTTTGCTGATGTAGTCCATTACCAGTATGAACAGCAGTGGGCTCAGAGCTGAACCCTGGTGTACACCCACTCCCACTGGGAACCCCTCAGTGAGGCCAAACACTGTTCGTACTTGAGTCACTGGGTCCTAGTACATAGCCTGTACTAATTCTACCAATGTTTCTGGGACTTCAAACCACCGCAGTACTGCCCAGATCAGCTTTCTTGGGACCTTGTCATATGCTTTCTCCAAGTCTAGGAAAGCCCAGTTTGACTCTTTCCTCTTCTCTAGTTTCTTCTCAAGTATCTGTCTCTATGCAAACATCGGGTCAATTGTGCTGCATCCTGATCTGAATCTTCTGAAACTGTTCATCTCCCATCTTACATTCTACTATTCTGCGTATTCATTTATCAATCACCCTCTCCAGAACTTTCATGCAGTGTGGTAGGAGTTTGATGCTTCTGTACTGTCCACAGTTGTGGATGTCCCCTTTGTTCTTGTACACTGGCATGAGTATGCTTATTCTCCAGTCATCTGGAATATGCCTTTCTGTCCACGCTGCAATTAGTACCCTCAGGAGCCATTTCTCCCCTAGCTCACCCAGCATCTTTATCATATCTGCTGTGACCTCATCTGAGCCTGCTGCTTTCCCTGACTTCACTTTCCTTAGTGCTGCTCTTACTTCTTCTAAGCCGGGCTCCTCTTCTACTCTCATTGTAGGCTGTTTCTGGGGCAGTACCACTTCTGTGGGGTTTTCTTCATTCAGAAACTGCTGGAAATATTCCTTCCATCTGCCTTTGATGTCCTGTGGGCTGGTAAGCAGGTTGTTGCTGGGATCCCTTATGAAGGGTGTCTGACTATCTTCTTTATCTTTCTGTCTTTGCCTTGCAACCTGGTATAGTTTCTTTGTGCCCCTTACTGAGTCACTTTCCAGAAGCTGATAGAGTGCCACTGATGCCCTATTCTTTGCCATTGCAACTTCTTTCTTAGTTTCTTTGTTAGCCAACCAGTAGTCCTTCCTAGCTTGGTCAGTCTTTTCAATCTCCCATTTCTTCCTGCACTCCTTCTTTCTTTTGATTACTTCCTGCACTTCTGCATTCCACCATCAGTTTTCCTTATGTACCTTATTTCCATACCTGGCTCGGCCACATATCTTTTCTGTAGTCCTAACACATGCTGTTTTTAGGCGCTACCACTGTTCTTCAACTCCACCTATTTCCTCCTCTTCTTGGGGTGCTAGAGCCCTGAGTAATTCATTGAACTGCTGTACTTTCTCTCCAGTCAACTTCCAGGTCTTCAGCCTGGTCTCTGTTGACCTTAGAGCCTTCTCTGACCACTGCTTGCACTGATTGTGGCAACTACTGGTTTATGCTGTGAACCGACTGTTTCACTGGGGATGACTTTGCAATTATGGATTCTACCCCAGTGCCTTTTCCTTACTAGGAGGAAGTCTACCTGAGTTGCATGTTGGCTACTCTTGTATGTGATCTTGTGACTGTCTCTCTTTCTGAACCATGTGTTGGCTACTATCAAGCCATTTGCTAGACAGAAGTCTAGAATGGCTTCTCCTTCTTTATTCCTATTGCTCTACCCATGTGGACCCAGGCAGTCCTCATATCCTGTTCTGTCTGTCCCGATATGTGCATTTAAGTCAGCCATTATCAACACCAAATCATGTTGTCCTGCTTTATCTAGTAGGTCCTGCAACTGCTGTCTGAATGCACTCTTTTCCTCACTTTCACAACCCTGCTGTGGGGCATAGGCTGAGATTATGAATACTGTCCTATCATTACACTGGAGTCTGATTGCCATGAGTCTGTCATTAATTCTGTTGATGTCCCTCACTGACTTCTGAAGCCTCTGTCTCACCACAATTCCTACACCATTTCTAGCCTGTCCACCACCTGAGTAGTAGAGTCTGGATCCCAAGCCAAGTGGCTTTGTTGCACTGCCCTTCCATCTCATCTCTTGGATACATAGGATGTCCAGCCTCCTCCGTATCATCATGTCATCCACTTCTAAGCTGCGTTCTGTCAGTGAACCTACATTAAGCGTAGCAATTCTCAGTTCATGTTTGGCAGGTTGGTTGGTTTTATGTCCAGCTTTCACTCAACAGAGCTATCCCAGGTAACCCAGGCTGGGCAACTAGACACCGGCCTGCCAGTAGCCTATTGACCCAGGGCTGCTGGGCTTTTATGGTGGGCACACACTGGCCAGTAGGGGCACATATACCCCTCCCACCGTTAGCATGGGTCCCTGGCGTGGGTCAGAGAGTAGGCCGGGTCCTCAACCCACTTATCACCGGTAACTACCCATGCCCATTTTTTTGGCGACAGTCAACATGACCGAATCACCTAGAGCCATATTTTACATCGTCGAGTGGCTAGCCCTGCCACGGCGCGCAGTTTGTGATCCATGTTCTCCTATCTTGAGTATACTGAGCACCACAATAGATGCCCAAAGCAGTTGGTCTTTTTACAACTGTTCCCCCCATTGGGCACCATGTAGAGTCTGTGCTGCTGCCCACAGCTCCATTCATTGGTGAGTTTGAGATGGAAACACTCAGCATGTTTTTCGGACATGGGAGAAACCCCATGGAGACACAGAGAGAACATGCAAACTCCAAACAGGCATTAGTCGGAGGTCAGGATCGAACCTTGTGCATTGGAGGCGAAGACCTTACCACTAAGCCATCTGGTCTATTTGATCTGCTGCTGGCTACAAACATAAATATGTTGTCAGATGGACTGCTGCCGCCTCTGAACTGCTGCTGGCTACAAACATAAATATGTTGGCATATGGACAGCTGCCGCCTCTGAACTGCTGCTGGCTACAAACATAAATATGGTGGCAGATGGACTTCTGCCGCCTCTGGACTGCTGCTGGCTACAAACATAAATATGTTGGCATACAGAATGCTGCCACCTCTGAACTGCTGCTGGCTACAAACATAAATATGTTGGCAGATGGACTGCTGCCGCCTCTGAACTGTTGCTGGCTACAAACATAAATATGTTTGTAAATAGACTTCTGCCTACATTTGCTTTTTGAATTGTGGTACTGTGGTGGGCACTAGCTTTCTTAAAAGTTAAAAACAGTTCAAAACATATACTAATTTAGCAATAACTGACAAGTGGGTATGGTATATTATAGCAGTAACCCACGCCTGGGTGTGGGTAATGCTGGATTTACCCACAGTTGGTGTGGTTTGGTTACAACGGCGAAGCCCGAGTGGCCAAACAAAGACAACTGTGGGTAAATCCAGCATTACCCACACCCAGAAGTGGGTTATTGCTATTATACAATGACATTATTTAAGAAAGACTTTTCTTAAATAATGGCATTGTATAATGCCTCCTTGCTGCCCTTCCGCAGCTGTCTGGTATTCTGCGGCAGTTCTAATGTACTGCGCATGCGTATGCCTACAAAGTACATCAGATCTGTGGGCAAAAGCAATGGAGAATGCAAGATCTCCGTTGCTTTTTACAAACTGTTTTGCTATGTTAAATGGGTTTAACATAGCCAGACAGCTTTAAAAAAAGCAACGGAGAATCTCCGTTGCTTTTTTTAAAGCTGTCTCGCTATGTTAAACCCATTTAACATAGCAAGACAGTTTTTCAAAAAGCAACGGAGAAAGCAAGATCTCCGTTGCTTTTTACACACTGTCTCGCTATGTTAGAGTTTAACATAGCGAGACAGCTTTAAAAAAAGCAACAGAGAATCTCTGTTGCTTTTTTTAAAGTTGTCTCGCTATGTTAAACTCGTTTAACATAGCGAGACAGTGTGAAGCAACGGAGATCTTGCTTTCTCCGTTGCTGTAAAAAAAAAGAGTTATAGTAATGGAAAAAGTCCGGGCAACCGGACCTTTTTCCATTACTATAACTCTGATTTACAACGTGCACGCTGACCAATCAGTGTGCACATTTTTGAATATTAATGGGGGGTCGTTGTGGTTTGATCACAAGGGCGAAGCTGCAGTGATTAAACAAAGGCAACTGTGGCTAAATCTTCAATCTGGGCAGTTTAGAGGTACGAGAGAGATGGAAAACCAGTTGCATTTCTGCATAACGTACCTGATATTCCTTGTATTTTCTCTGTCCTCAGTACGTACTTCTTGACCTCTTAGCTCAGGAAAACTGGAATTTTTTCTTTTGGTACATGCTCATTTTTACAATGGGCATGCTGTTTGGGCTGACCAATCAACATGCATGTTTTTGCATACTAATGAGCTTACCACTGTATAATTATTATTAAGTGACACTTTTTCTCTGCAACAAGCCAGTAATCAAGGTTACTGAATGCAGTTCATCTGTACAGTCATTGTGCGTTTGAGATGTTCATCATATTGATCATTGCTGCAGTAGCCCTAGCTATATGGATTATATCCCTGATGAGGATATAACAGCTGGCCAGCTGCCAAAAGCTTCATGGCACCTTCCACGCACCTAAACTGAGTTGAGCTGACTAAAAGACAGGTTGGGGAATGAAGCCCTTCAGAACTTCACTACCGCTGAAGAATATGCTCCGCTGAGGCTTTCAAGGATCAGTGGTCTGCCTACGCTTTCCTTTGCTGGGCAGATGAGTTCACTAATAACTTCCATTTACTTCATTTTGTTTATTTATTACTTTCCTCTTCAGAAAAGCTATTTTAAAGCTATGACTACTGTGTTTCAACAGACAGTCTAGAGACTGTCATGTACTTTTAAACAGCTTGCTTATTTTTTCTGTCAGTTTAAAAGTGGTGTAAAGTACGTGAACATTTTTTTTCTGTGGAGAAATTGTTTTACTTTTATGGGGCTGGCATAGTGTTTTAAAGTGCTCTTTACTGTACTATGTTTTTCTGTCAGAAATGTAACTTTTGTGGGGTGGTAGTGTTTACTGCCAGTTGCTGCCTTGTTTTCCCCAAGAAAGAGGCATTTTTGGCTTGACTGCAGAACAGACTACTGGTCCTATGGTTTGTCCTTCTTCCAGCCATAGAAAGAAAAAAAATAAGCAAAAAAAACCTTTGCCACCTCAAGAGGCTAGCAATTTGCCATAGCCGCAGGTGGGTGACTCAGCTGTGGACATTTGTTGCACCACAGACCACTTATCTTTTTCCCCAGATCCCTCTGGTGTAGCACCTATAGCCACTCTAGACCAGAAGTTAGCCACATCCTCTGTGCCTGTTGGTGTCCCTCCAATTGACAGAGGAGAGCCACTTTTGCCAGTTCTGGGAAAGGGAACAGTGAAGGTTTTCCTTTTGTGTCAGAATGCTGTGCCCATCGGTGGGGAAGTTTCTGTTAACATTAATAACATTGTTGGTCCCACTTTTCCTGACATAGAAACAGAAAACCAAGCATGTATCTGTTCCTCCTCAGTTGTTTTCAGGATAGGAGTAGTTTACTTGTGTGGACAGTAATTAAAGAGTGTAAAAGGTAGTGTCAGAATCCAACATTATTCAAACTGTTAACCTGCCAGTATTCTTCCCCAACTTTTCTAATAAAGGAGACTATATGTTGCACTTACTGGATGTTCATAGACAATTACATTTTTACCTGCACAGAACTAAATAAATTAGAAAGATAGAGCAGCTCTTTGTTTCCTTTGTGCATCACAAGATCTGGAAATCAGTCACAGAAAGTGTTTTTAGCCACATAGTTGATGGATTGCATCTCTTTGTCTATACTAAATTGAATCTCCCCTTGCCAAAATCAATGAAGGCACATTCCACTAGATCTATGGCTACTTTCACTGTATTCCAGTCTGGAGCATCCATGGGCGATATTTGTGTGGTTGGTACTTTGTGAAATCTTCATACCTTTATCATTCATTGCAAACTAGATCTGGTCTCAAGGGGAAGAGTGGCCTTTGGTTCAACTATACTAAACAATATCCTCCCTTAGAGTCCACCCAGGAATTTAGATAGCTGGGGACTCTGTCCATACATTGACAAAAGAATGAAAATTGACAACTTCAGATAAAGAAGTTATGTATTTACCATAACATTCCATCTGTGTTGTCCATTTTCATTCTTCCTCCATATCTCACAAATGACTTCTAGGGGAATGAGACCTTTGACACCAAGAACACCACATGTCCCTTGTGTTGAACTTCAGTTATGGCAGTTCCTTTATAGTCTCTCTCAAGCTGTAAAAGGGTCTGAGTGAAGTTAGGCATAGTGAGTTGTGGGTAGGAAGGGAGCTCGAGAATTTGTTGGCCTCCAAGAGCTGGAGTAATGGCCGAGTCAGATCCAAGTCTTGGATCCGAACCCATATGTTGAGGAAGAATGAAAATGGACAACACAGATGGAATGTTATGGTAAGTACATAACTTCTTTTTAATCCAACTGCTAAGCACCAAATTAATTCCAGTCCTACTCTTTCTGATAAGCATGGGAAAATTATTGGTAAGCATGGGAAAAACAATGTATATTTTTGCAACTTTGATTTCCTGAATTTTGAAATGGCAGAGAATCAAGGGAATCTCTTTTTCAGCTCTCTTTTTCCAAATGTTCCAAGGTATTTTCTATTTCCTCATTAAGTTTTGGCAAAAATAAATAAATAAACAAACAGTCTCAACAAAATACAGGTAAACAGACACCCAAGAAGAAATGGCAAGAGGTTTCCAAAATGAAGTCTCAAACTTCACAAAATCAAGGGCAGTCCAACAAGTCTGAATGACTGTTCTGGCGACCTTGTGGACTTCTCCCATCCTGGCCCCCATTTTAATTCCAGAAAGTTTGCGTCTCCATTTTTCTCTTTGGCAACAGTTTCAGATAAATGGGTTCTGAAAATCATTCATCAAGGTTATAGATGGCAGTGGGAGGAAATTCATCCTTTCCGTGGTGTCATTCCTCATCCTTCAGATCAGACTCTTTTGTTTCCAGTGGTTCTTCATCACATGCCATCCCAATGAGTAGTAGAACCTGTTCCTCCTTGCCATGTGTGGAAGGGTTTTTATTCAAGCATTGTTCAATTGTTCTTAGTAAACTGTGTTGGGGCCAAAAAACAATTATAGCACAGACCCAAATCTATGGAAAAAAAACACTCCCTATGCATATATCTAAATTATTTTTAAACAGTTGCAAAGAAGATTCTCGACTTATAACTAAAGGAATTCTATTCCACTTTTGAATCAGGAACTGAGGTAGATATTTGGATCTCAAAACAGTGCAGGACTCTCCTGCTTTGTAAGTGTAACAGACTCCTCTGGTGATTTTACATGGCTCTCTCAGTTCCAAGTTCAAAAGAATTCATGAGGGCTTTATATGCTAAACATAATTTACCTCTCGGTTACCTATAACTAATGGGGAACAAACCAAATTTTTGCAATTTAGATATATAGATGTATTTTCCATGATCTCCATGATTCTTTTGGTATATTTTTACTGTATACCCTCAAGTAATAATAGATCAGATTTATCTAACATACAGTACAACATATTATACTCTATTATTGGTTGGACAAATCTTTTGAATAATTAGGTTACAAAATACTTGTTCTTTACTTCAGATTTCCTAAGGATTAACCCAGCAACTTTAGTAGCCTTTACTTTTATATATTGTATGCTTCCTAAAAGATAAAATAGTTCTCATTGTTACTCCAAGATCTCTATATTCTGTCAGTACCTGCAGTTCAGTTTGATTGTTTTAATATTATTGTTAATGTTTATTTTTCTAAAATATAAAAGACCATTTTTTCGGGTCTATATTGCAATGTCAAAACTTTAAAAGAGCAAACTCTCTTACATCGACACGGAAGTACCAAACCCACAGAATGTCAAATGGCCAGAACAGGGTTTTTTTTTCCAAGGGAAAAAAATCGATGGGCCAAAAAAAAACAAAAAACAAATAGACAAAATAAAGTGGGGGGCTTCACCCACCACCCCCCTACTTATATATACCAACTCCAAGATCGCACCACAGTGGAGAAAACAGCAAAGTTCCAACAATGGCCCAGTGATTTTTCACTTGTTAAAAAAGTCGCTGTTTTGGCCATTCGACATGTCAATGTAAGAGCGTTCACTCTTTTGAAGTTTCAACATTACAGTATAGACCTTTTTTTTCATTATTAACTTTGAACCTATGTTGGTTAAACCAGAGTATAATATGATACATATACTGTGTAAAGCATTAAATTCAGGATGCTCAGAGTGACAGACTTTCATTCCTAAACCTGTTTGTGATAGTGCCCAAATTCAAAATGAAGTTACTTCACAACCTGTTACCTCTTCTTCTTCTAGTTTTCTGGCAACACCAGCCTTAAAATATACTTATTACATCCCTATTCATTCAAAATTTGGATGTTTCTTAAAGTTTTGTGTGTCTGGATCACGTTATCAGTTCTCTGCCTTACACTGTGAACTATCCACAGCACTAAGAGTTTTCACAAAGTGTGTAGCTCTAGTAATAGCTAATTGCAGACTACAGGGTGTTCACATTTAGCCGTATTTAGATGACTTGCTAATCTTTGCTAATCTAAGTCATTTTTCAGAGTGTTAAGAATCTGTCTCTTGGATGAGAGATATCTTACACGAGCTGGGATTCCAAGAGAACATTTAAGTCTTTCTTGACTTCTTCACACAGGATTTTGTCCCTGGGATGTCAACTAGACACTTCAGTTCAAAGAGCTTTTCTGCTACAAGAGAAAATAGATTTTTGTCTAGCTCTATTTCTAAGGTTTTCTACTCAAACTTTGGTCACTGTGAGGGCATAACTCAGGAATTTTGGTCTCATGGTTTCTATGATTCTCATGATGCCCCTGGCAAGACTCCACAAGAGAAAAATACAGTGGTATCTGAAGTCTCTTTGGTCCCAACACCAACACCCTTTTTTTCAAATCCTAGTGCTGGGGTTTGTCAGAAAAGAAATCATTTGGTGGAGACAACTGATATCCTTAAATCCAAATCTTCCATTCTCCTTCCCTTCTTTAGTGCAGGCAGTCACCACAGATGCTTCAAACGTTGCTTGGGGAGAAGTTTCAAGAGGGAAAAAAGCACAGAGTGTGTGGAACACAAGATCATAAATATCAAGGAGATGCTTGACCTGATCAAGGCACTCAACTCTCTTAACCCCTTTGATCCCTGAGGCCTATTGGTGGTTACAGACAGTACCACATCCTTGTGGTGCATCAACAAGCAAGAGGGGACTAGGTTGTACTCCTTTTGCAGACTAGCCATGTTAGCTTGGCATGTAACTTCACAGGGCATATAGCTTCACAGCAGTATCTGATTCTGCAGACAATTCTATATTCCATCAGAGCAAAATTGTGTCAGACAAGCTGAGCAGAACTAGGGCAGACAGACCCTCATGAATGTAGACTACATCAGGTGGTCTTCCTAGATTTAATTCATATGTGGGGAGTTCCTTAAGTATACTTCTTAGCCTTCTCAACAATCAACTGGCAAGATTCTATTCCGGAACTACATGCAAGGATGCCTGGAAGACAAATGATATTTCTTTTCCTTGGACAGAAATGTTTCTGCATGCTTTTCCATCCTTTCCACTAATATCAAGGGTACCTCTGAAGATTCAGAAGGTATCCCTCAAGATCATTGTGGTGACTCCCTTATGGCCCATGCAACTGCGGTTCTCCTTGTGATGATATGGGCTAGTGCCAGCATAGCCAGCTGGAGTTCTGTAAAGAATGATATGTCCTTTGAATATCAAACTGATTTGTACAAGATGCACGTGTTACAAATGTATTAGAACTGTATGGCATTTGAAAATCAAAATGTGTTTGTAAAGCTGCTAGTGTTAAAACATGTATCATCAGTGGGTTCTGCTGGATGGAGAAGAATATGTATGTGAGAGCCTATGTATATATGTTAGTGAAGGACACTGGAAGAGAAGCAGTTAATCTCAGTCCAGTTATTTTTGGAAAATCATTGAAATTAAATTACCTGTTAAGTCATAATCACTGCACCCCACTGTGCTGAATGGAACTGGAGTTAGTAGGTCTAGGAGAGGCCATTGTTTAATAGCTTCTGTAAAGAATAGGGGAAGTACTGTAATTGTTTCATGGTTCCGGGGCACTGCTGTAAACATTTAGATGTGGATTGTAGCCGTCTCTGCTAAATTCCTGTCTCAGTTTTCAATGGAGGATACTTTGAGGACCTAGGGCCAGGTGACCAGATAAGGTCATTCTGCCAGCCATCTTGGAAATCTTAGATATCACATGGAGTCATCTCTAAGCATTGATTATTCTATCTTGGACCTGACAACAAGAAGGGCCATTCACCACATCATCTACCTTGCTCAGTTAAGTAAGTAGGGAATAGTAATTCTCCTAGATTCAGTCAGGAAGATGTAGTGAAACTTGGTTTAGATATTGTTTTTCATTATTTGTCTGAATCTGTCCATCAGTGTTATTTTCAAGGTTTCCTGTCATTTGAATTATGTGGTGTATTGTAAATATATATTCAGTACTTTCATGTTCTTCTGTTTATTATTAAATATATGTAAAACTTTTATTGTGGCTGGTCCTTTTAGAAAGTATTTAGCCTTTGAGAGTGCTTATATTTGTTTGGTGACACTGTGTGGGCCACTCCAGGAGGCCTAGCTGTCTTGGTCAACTACTACCATCTGTATTTGTATCAATATTACAAAGTATAATTGGACACCCTTTGTTAAGGGCCTTAGAGTAGCTGATTGTGGAGTGTGTGGAGTGTCTGGTGGCAGTGATAACTACCTTATATTCTGGGCAGAAGAGGGCGTAGTTTGTAAACCTGTGTCAGCCTTTCCCAGGTGTGTGTGTGTGTGTGTGTGTGTGTGTTTCTGGGGGTGCAAATCAAATCTAACAATGTGTGGGTGTCAGCTACTTGGAGCAGGGACACAAAGCACTGAGTTCATAGCGAGGGTGCTGAAGGACATGGCTTGAACACTCAGCTGAGGACCTAATAATACAGCTGTACTAGTGGGGAGTCTTACTTGGGACCTGGAGGGAGAAAGATATAGAGATATCCAGACCCTGGGCTGAGTGCGTTCCCCGTGTGCTCTTAAGGGAAAGTGTACTTGGTGCAGAGATCTACATCTGGAAATACTGAGTGTATCCATTTGTATTCAAAGTGAACACCCCTCTCCAGTGTCAGTGGTGAGGATTCAGCCTCCTTGATTACTGGCCCAGTGTGGGGTTGTCACACTCCTTTTTTTGGAAATGGCCAGAGCCAATTACCACAAGCTTCCTCACAGACTGGATCTACTCACACAGGAACAGGGTTGTTTCATACACCATGACATCAATCATCTTCCATTGATTGCCTGGATGATAGGGTCTTAATTTCTTTTAGGTACCTGCTTACTGAGGAAGTGCAGCAGGTACTAATGGAGGCAAGAAAACCTGCTACTAGAAAATCATATGTTAGCAAATGGAAAAGGTTTTCTGGTTGGTACCAACAACATAACCAGCATCCGTTCAATGCTAGTTATTCTCTGATTCTACAATATTTGTGCGAGTTGTTATCCCATGGTGTTTCTTATTCCTGTATCAAGGTTCATTTATTGGCCATTTCAGCATGCTCTTTTCATTATTTGTCTTAATTAACTCATTTAGTCCTGAGCATCAGGAGACTAATTAATTCACTTGCTTCCTAAAGTCTCTTAAGACACAGTATTAGGTCTTGAGCCTAATGTCTCATGAGCTGTAGGTTATGCATGCTGGGCAATGGTGTATTCTAAACCTGACATGAGTTGCTAGGCATGCGCAGTGAAGCAGAGTCAGAGTGGCATGTGCGAGACTACAGTCCATTACAATAATTTGAAAAAAGTTATGAAAATTTGAAATATTTCTGTATATACATTAATTATGCAGAAATAAACAGTGATACTGCCATGTTTAGGTGGTGGTTGCAAGCTGTGGGTGTTAGCTAAAAACTGGCTTTAAAACATGGTGGGTAGTTTGAGGGTTTCCAGAGAAGTACGTATTTGTTTCATAATGCAGATATGAGTCTTGGCTATAATTTCACATTGGAGTTGACATTATAAAAACTGGCTAAAATTTCATATTGGAATTAATATTATGAAATCTATGTGGCATACAGGCAAACAGATGCTGCTGTCACAGCCCAGCATTATGGCACTCAATTTTGTGACTAATAGTTGCCATCTAACATGAGTAGTTCTGTAGATTAATATTGTTTTGAAATAGTGTGAAATATGAAAAGCGCAATTTGCATTGCTTATGCAGTATCACAAAGCAGCAGTGGGCTATCTACTCTTATCATGCATTATGCAGTATCAAAGGCCAGCAGTGCACTACCTACTGTCATCATGGATTAATGCCATATCACAGACCAGCAGTGCATTACCAACTCTTATCATGGATTATGCAGTATCACAGACCAGCAGTGCGCTACCTACTCTTATCATGGCTTATGCAGTATCGCAGACCAGCAGAGCACTACCTACTCTTATCATGGATTAATGCAGTATTAGAAACCAGCAGTGTGTGCTACCTACTCTCTTCATGGATTATGCAGCATCATAGACCAGCAATGCACTACCTACTCTTATCATGGATTATGCAGTATCACAGACCAGTAGTGTGCTACCAACTCTTATCATGGATTATGTAGTATCACAGACCAGTAGTGCGCTATTTACTCTTATCATGGATTAATGCAGTTTCACAGACCAGCAGTGCAATACCTACTCTTATCTTGGATTAATGCAGTATCACAGACCAGCAGTGCACTACCTACTCTTATCATGGATTATGCAGTATCACAGACCAGCAGTGCGCTACTTACTCTTATCATGGATTATGCAGTATCACAGACCAGCAGTGCGCTACTTACTCTTATCATGGATTATGCAGTATCACAGACCAGCAGTGCGCTACCTACTCTTATCATGGCTTATACAGTATCACAGACCAGCAGTGCGCTACCTACTCTTATCATGGATTATGCAGTATCACAGACCAGCAGTGCGCTACCTACTCTTATCATGGATTATACAGTATCACAGACCAGCAGTGCGCTACCTACTCTTATCATGGATTAATGCAGTATCACAGACCAGCAGTGCGCTACCTACTCTCATCATGGATTATGCAGTATCACAGACCAGCAGTGCACTACCTACTCTCATCATGGATTATACAGTGTCACAGACCAGCAGTGCGCTACCTACTCTTATCATGGATTAATGCAGTATCACAGACCAGCAGTGCGCTACCTACTCTCATCATGGATTATGCAGTATCACAGACCAGCAGTGCACTACCTACTCTTATCATGCATCATGTGAATGCTCTTGATCAGACAAATGGTTCACTCACTGATATATTAGCTGTACTTTGTAGAGCTTCAAAACTCTGACCCCTTGTTTGGCGAGAATACTAATACCTTTTGGCAGGTTAAATATCATTTCCCTTTAATATTTTTTGAAGTATAAATTCAGTGGCACCAGACAGGCATTTGATACTAACACCAGTATGTAGCTCATCATCTGCCAAACAACTTTCATATTTTGCACTTTTTTGTAACTTGCATTTTTTCTGAGATATTACAAGTCATATGAGGTACAATCTGGCTAGAGAATTTGGGCCAAAATCTTTTAGGAAGCATCTTTATGCACAGTACTAAATTAGTTTAGAGAGAAAAAAAGTTTTCCTTTCACCTCAGCTCCCTTTTTAATAAGCAAATCAAGCAGCAAGGTGACGCCAATCATGTTTTTAAAAGGTAATGGCAAGGAAGCTCCAAAAGGAAAGAGAAAGCCCTCTCAATATCAAGAACAGTCCAGGAAGTCACAGTGACTATTGGCCTTTTCAGGCAACCGACTCCTACCTTGGCAACCAGTCCCTCTCCTTGAATCTTTATCTACCCTTGTTGCACCACATTCTTGCAGACTGCGGGGTTATGTAAATCATTTGGCAGGGGTATATTTGGCATTGGGAATACCTCCCTCCTTTCCAGGGGGTCACTACTTGTCCAGTACACCAAATATCATGTTTTCTCCTCTTCTGTATTAGGTGTTGTCTCAGGGAATCATAGAATCCATACTTATAGACCAGTGGGGCAAAGGAATTTTCAGGTGTCATATAGAAAAAGAACTTGGAGGACTATGCTAGACCACTCCTATCTCAGTCTTTTTGTAAAAATTCCAAAGTTCAAAATGTTCCTTCAAACCCCTATTACTTCTGGTTCCTCTACCAACTTTAAAGATGTTTATCAATGAGTACCTATTGATAAGAACTTCAGACTTTTTAAGATTTTCTGTGTTTGGCTTACATTATCAGTTCTCTTTCTCTTACCCTTTGGGCAAATTACTGCTCCAAGAGTATTTACAGAATATTTAGCTCCAGTAACTACTTATTGCAGACTTCAGGGCATTTACATTTTTCCTCATTTGGATGATTGTATTATATTTGTAGACACAGTGTTCATAATCACTAATCAGTGTGGATTTTCAAGTGAACTTAAGTAAATCTATCATCCCATTTTTACAGAATTCTTTTCATTGGATGTCTGTTAGATTCTTCCTTGGGAAGAGCTTTTCTTCCTTCAGACAAAGTAAAGATGTTCCAAAGGTGCTCCCTGCCTATTTTCCATTCATAAAAATGTACCTGCCAGGGAAATTCTCTGTATTTTGCTGTACACAAATTCTCTGGTTCACATAATTCCCCTGGCCAGGCAACACATAAAAAAAATGATATCACAGGTCATTGTGGACTTTTCAGGTCCCCATTTTGGAGTTTGAAAGGAAGGTTCTGTGGTGGGTGAACCATTACTCTTATAGGTTGGTACTAGGCTATCGTCCCTAGGGCCTGTACAAGCCTAGCCATAACAATTCCCTGGCTATTTCTTCCCACAGTATTTACTTCCCTGGAGCCCTGTCTAGCAGGGAAAATGACGTGATCCCCGGGGTGAATTTTCTATCTCCCATTTCAGAATCCATGTCTCCCATTCTTCCTTCCACCCCCACTTCCATCTGTCACAACAGATGTTCATCGTAGTAAGTGTTACACCAATGATTCTTGGGACTTCCTGCCATGCTGAACTCTGCTGCTAGCCTGAAGACCATAGTCTTTCACCATCCTGCAGCTGACTGACATCCGCTGCAGACAGATGACTAGACATCAGTGTGTTGAGGGCATCAGCCAGTGCCATTTTCTGTTCTTTCTTGACTTGTAGTCTAGTGCTGAACAAATCATTTCTTAGTGTTATCAGTCCATTGGTCAGCTTGAACTACCAGAGTATTAAGAAGTCTCGTGTAAGTATTGCATTGGGGACATTTTCCCCTATGTTTTGTGAATGTTCCTTGTTTACATATAAGAAAGTAAACAATTGCATTTCTTGTAGGAAGCTGATTCCCCCAAAAGACTTTCATTCTTACTGCTTTTTTTTATTATGTCCACAGCATAATATTTCTTATTCTCAGTTCTGCATTGGGTTTAATTCTAAAACTATTAAACATTGGTTGGAGTCCCTTCAACTGCAGTGGGATTCCAGTAGGGCAGGGCTTTTATGCATTTCAGCATTCCTCACTTCCCAAGTTATTATCTCCAAGAAGCATAAGGATAAGTGTCTGAAAGAGAAAGACTGTAACATCAAAGATGTTTTTGTGCCCAGGCCCTTGATAAAAGTTGATGTTGCCAATGCAGGTTTGGTGCCTTTGCAGGCTCTGTGGTCTGACACTTGCTAGGCCTGAGTCTTGTCACATGATCCCTTTGGAAGCCATCACAACTCAGTCCCACACCTCACAGTCCAGCACCATACAACTGTTGGCTAGGTCCAAAGCCACTGAACAGGCCATGGCTTCCAACGCCTGAATACTGGTGATGAAGGATGAGGGTGGCATACTCTTGGCTATTGTAAAGGAAGATGTTCCTGGGAAATAGATAGAGATTGCAGCTGCTGCCTGTGACTTGAAGCCTTTCCTTCACATCAGAAGTGGGCACCCTGGTTTGTACTAGTCCTCTCACTCTCAAGACTGCGTTAGGCTAGCCCTGGTCTTCATGAGGACCATACAACCTACCCTGCAAAAGGAACTCATGCCAGGCATGTCCCTGTGAAAAGAAGAGGAGGCATTTCCTTACAGGGAAGTTGATTTCTCAGAATCAGATGATGATGAGGAATTAACTTATGTGGAACACTTTCCCCTTCAGACTTATGAAGACTGTGATTCAGAAGACACCCTATCCTCAACTTTGGCTCATGAAGGTCTGTCTTTTGGAGACGCACTTCATAGAGTGAAGGAAGCCTTCATTTGTGGTCTAGGGAATTCTCAATATCTAAAAGTCATTATAGAAAGCTTTTAAACTTTCATACCCCCTAGACATTTGGTGGTCCTTCCAGTGCATGTTGTAATAAATGTGTTTGAATACATATCCCTTCCCTTGCTCATAGGAAGCCCGACTGTTTCTATAGGGTGCTGGAGTCCCAGAAGTACCTCTATAAAAACTCAGTGGTGGTCCCAGCAGTGGTGTCTGTGGAATCCACCAAGGGAGCCAGTGGGCATCCATTTAAGAATTCCTTACCAAATGATAGGGAAAAATAGACTGCTGGAGTACTTTGGCAAGAAAAGTTGCACTTTAGCCATCCTGGCCATGAGGGTTGCAAACTGCCTTCTCCACATGGTCATATACCCTGACTCACTGTAGAACCCAATTAAAACCATTTGGGGGATCCAGAACTAGAGCCTCCATTGGGATACCCAGGACCTGTGAAATGTCACCATCCAGGTATCCAGACACTGCCTCCAATGTGGATATGATGTGTTAGATGCATTATGCAGGGCAGCTGTCATGGGGTCACTCAGAGACATGCTTAGCTGAAGACACAGCCTCTCTCAAACCAGTTACAATTTGAACTCCTTGATGGTCCCCATGGACAAGTAGTTCCTTTTTTTGTTCTACAGTTGAGCAAATGCTTGACAGACTGGATAAGAAAGGGAAAGGGATGAAATCTGTTAAAGAATTTTACCTGTTTCTCACTCCCAGTTACAGTGCAAACTGTCCTTCGGAGTCTTGTACTCTGTCTAAACATGAAAAAAACAAGACGCCCTAAGGGAAAAGGCCCAGACAACAAAGAAAGTGGCAAACCAAGTCATGTTACAGACCTGGGGGATTGAAAGATTCTGTCCTCAACCTGCAGCACCCTCCACATTGCAGAAAGACTATCCTCCCCCTACTGTCATTGAGAAGACATAACACAAAGCAGATTGGTCTTGTGGATTATAATACAGATTATAAGGAAGAGCCAAGCCATCCAATTATGGAAAAACACTTCATTTCTACTGTTTCCCCTCCCACCAAAACTGTATGAAAAACTTGTTCCATCCATTCTAAAAGAGGTACTTCAAGGGTCCATTCAAAGAGTGCACATAGAACATACTAGCTCACAGGGTTCTGTGCTGGGACCTCTCCTGTTTGGCATCTACTTTTCTGAGGTAAAAGTCAGTACCAAAGGGTTCTGGCTGACTAAGTTTGCAGATGACTGTAAACTAGGAGCAGTCATTGAATCCTGAAATGACACAGCCATCCTGCAGGAAGGTTTCTCCCAAATAAATAACTGGTGCCAAAATCATGAACTGCCAAATAATCCATTATTGTGTCCTTTAGGAAGTCATCTATTGCATGGAACTACCACACTGACAATACATCCGTAAGAGGTGACCCAGGTGGACAGGATTTGAGAACTTATGTGGACAGTGACCTAATGTTTGGCCAGCATATGTCCACTGTTGTAAGAACGTTCTTCTTTATTGCACAGCTTATAAACAAAGGGATTGTGTCTAGATCCTGGGATATCATTGCCCCCCCCCCTTTAGTCTGCCATCATTAGGCCAGTCATTGAATATAATGCCCTCTTTGGCATGTATCTGCCCAGATACATGAAACAGCTGGAACACCCACAGAGATACCTTACTAAAATGATGCAAGGCCTAAACATCATGTCCTACATGGACTGATTCAAAGCCTTGTCAGCATTCTCAATATTAAACATACTGCTAAGAGGTGACCTGTGTCTGGCATACAGGGCATCCTCTGACACAGTAATGATGGATTTACTGCACACCAGCGAGTCAAATGGCATCAGAAATACTCTAAGGAAGCCCCTTCTGCAACATCAACAGAATAGTTTGGAGGAACAGATGTATCTTGCAGAGGATACCTGTGTCTTGCAAAAGACACATAAAGTCCACATAAAATAAAGTTTACCTCTGTCCATATTCAAGCACAACTTGGATCTGTGGTTTTGAAAAAGGAAATTTACCCCAGGACTGCTCCCTGTACTACTAGTGGACAGAGGCAGTTCCTAAATAGGTTAATAGGTGAGTACTAGGCTAATGGCCCTGAAACATTTACAAGCCTAGCCCATAGGATTAACCTGGCATCATGCCACCCGACCTGAGTTCCTAGTGCCTCTGTCGCATAGAGCCACTGGAGTGAACCCAGGGGTGAATTTTCTATTTCCCATCCACTCATCAAGATTTCTCTTGAAGAGGGCCAGTGAGGTGCTCTGCTTAACATGTATGGAAAGTCTATTCCATATAGGTTCGAATAATCAGACCTGCCCAGAATTGAACCCAGGACCCTGTACACCATATTCAGAGCAATGTACCACTACTCCCTCTGAGATGTAAATAAACAGCCCTTGCAGGTCTTGAACCCAGGACCCTGCACACCATAGCCTATTCAAAATTTACCAGTAAGCCACCTCAGCTGTATAAATGTCAGTCCCAGGTCTTGAACCCAGGAGCCCGTACACCATAGTCAAAGCAATTAACCAGTAAGCCATGCAAGCTATCTGCTTTATCACATGCATGAGTTCCCTCAAATTACCTATGGTATTATCCCAGTTATTCTCTTTAAGGGTAATAAGTAATAATTGATCATGCCTGCAGGCAGATGGCCCAAGTGTGATGACTGCAACAGTGAATACACTCGAACATCTACATTTATGAAAAGTGTACACAACTGTACTTTATGTTGCATTGTAGGGCATATCATTTCAACTTCGTGGATTTCAAAGCAGGTCTCATGGGGACAGAATTGGTTGATCCATGCCCCCGATGTGCCCCGGGTCTCAGTGTCCACTGTGGCTCAGCACTTTCTGTCCTGTTGATGGGATCCCCCATTCTATCACAGTTGGGAGGGTGGCTTAATGGTTAAGGTGTTTGCCTTACAAACACAAGGTACAAGGTTTGAATCTCACAGGAGATAACTGGCTAAGCTTAAAATGGCTCGCAAAGGCAGTTAGCCTAATACTAACCTATGAACGTATGGGATGGATAAAGCTAATCTCTAAGCAAATGGTTTAAGTTAATTCAAGCATAAAAGGGGAAACCTGGGTAGGCTTATACTGGCGTGCAAAGGCAGCTAGCTAGCCTAGTACTCCCGTATGAACCTATAAGAAGAGTGTACAGGGCTTTACTCCCCCTGAATTTCTGACAGACAGTCTAAAGTTTTAACCTTTTCTGTAGCCCCTAAGTGTATTTTTTGAATTCTCAAAGAAAGGCTAACTTTTATTTTTTTTGCAAGTCTTTCATTAGGGTTCAGATGATATCATGTGTTCTCCTACCTTCTGCAAATCCATATTAGTCTGGCGATCATGCTACAATAGTCACAGATGTTTTATAATCATGGTTTAATACTGAAATAAGGCTATATGAAGCAGTATCAGTGGGTTCTTTCCCCTCTTTCTTTTCGACAGCTATTGCCCCATGTGTCTAAGAATCTGGACAGAGGCTTCATTCCCAAATGTCATTGAATATTTTTCCACATCCTTAGTAATTTATGTTTCCTTAGTAGCTAATCCTCTATTGTGAGTCCATCACTGCCCTGGGCTTTATTCATTTTCTGCTTCCTCAAAGCTGTCTATCTCCTCCTCACTTATGTCCCTTACTAAATCTTCCCTTACATCCACTTCTAACTGGGAGAGGTCATTGAATGCTAAATATTCTGTTTGTGTGTTTTGACTACAGTTGTCCTGTTCATTAATGTATAACAGTCGATAGTTTTCCCTAAAGACTTGTAGGATTTTCCTCATCCTTTGCTTCTTTCCTTGTTTCATTATTTCTTATCTTAGTTATTGCTCTCAGTGCTGTCCTTTGCCATATTCTCACTGCCAGCACTTGTACTGCTGTTCATAGATTGGTACAAAGCTAACTGCTCTTGTGAGCCAGCACTTGTACTGCTGTTGGTGTCCTCATTTGCTGTAATTCCTCAAATTATCACCTCATCCCCAAACTCTCTGATCTGTTTGACTGTGGATTTCCCATCTCAGTTCTCTCATTTTATCCCTTTCTTGTTTTGTCAGTGGGCCCATTAAGTTGCAACTCCATTATACAGTTGTTCTGCCTCTCTTTCCTTTAGCTTCCATCTATTGGTTGTATATTTCACATAATTCTTTCCTGCTTCCTAGGTGTTATTAGCCAATTGATGAACTCTGTATCATCGTCCACCTACAGGGAGTTTTTCATTGTTCTGTACCTTTTTCTTAACACCTCTATTTCCCAGCTTACCTGTAGTATCTTATGATCTGAATAATATAGCAGAGTTTCCACCATTGATTTTGCATATTTCCTTTGCTCCCATAGTAACATTTTATCTAATCTAGACCATTCATCCATTTGGCAGTGAAGTACGTATAGCCTGGGCCCTTCTGACTAGCAGCTAGCACTAACCAACTATCCACTAATCCCAGATGTCTCGCATGCTGTTTTGTGTCTTTTTCTACGTTTGTCCTTAGTCTTATTCAGCCCTTATTTTCTACTTACCCATGTGTCAATACCATATTCCAATCACCTGCCAGTATTACTATTCCCTCTTGTGCTTGCATTACTTACATTACTTTAATTATTTCCCTGATTAGCCCAAATTTAGCTATGGATGGAACACAGACCACAGCTTTAGTTATATCTTGATTTCACAGCTTTCGCTTCTATATTGTCAGCCAACCATTTTTTTTGTGAATGTGTATTATTTATTTATTTATTTACATTTGTTTACCGGAAAAGTCTGACTGGGCCAGAGGCCCATTTTCAGTAGAGGCCCGGGGAGTAAAGCTCCACAGAAATATAAGCAAAATACAGTAATTAGATAGGACAATAGTATCTACACATCATCTAGTTAATCTATAAAAAGTAGTATTCAGTACAGTTTTCTAGTAGGTACAGATTCAAAAAGAAAAACACAGAAGCATTTCAGTGAAGATCACTGTGAGAAATTTAGAATTAGTACTGTGTATATATTAAATAATAGTTATGAACAAATGACATTGCCCTTATAGATATAGTTTTTCAGTAGTAATAAACACTGAGGAGAGGGAGAAAATGAGGTAAGGAGTAGACAGTATGTTGAGAGAGTTATGGATACCTTGTCAGTCAGGTTTGGCACAGGAGCAATGCCAGTTCTTGGATAGATGTTCAAATAGTAGTAGTTTGAAACTGGTAGATTCAAGTGTGTTTTGGAGGGTGTGGTGTAGAAAGTTCCATAATTTGGGTATTTAACTTGAGAACAAGGCTTTACCATGAGTGTTGTTAGCTTTGCTGTGAGAATGTTTCTGTCTGCAGATCTTAGACTTCATGGGAATGAGTAGGGAACAAGTTCCTTGTGGGATGGGCAACTGTTAGGATGGAAGATGATATTGTGTGTGAATTTAAATTGGTAGAGATGGAGAAGGTTCAGTAGCTCAAGCCAATTTAATTTATGTAAAGCATTATGTTTGCATCTCCAGAGATTTACTAGATAATATCACGCTTCTCTTCCTTCCCCTTTATAAGCATCATATGTTAATAATTATACATCTTTCCTTAGTAGTTTGTTCTGCTTTGATTCTTTTAAATGTGATTTTTAGAGAACCATTTTGTCCAGATCTGGTCTTTTAGTTGTGACAGTAGTGTTGTTCTTTGCAGGGAGAACCATTCCATTCACGTTGCAAGAATAGATATTTAAACACCCCGTTTTGCTGCTACAGATATCATCCCCCGAATTTGCCTTGCTTTCTCCCTTGCATATTGCTTACTACTTCCCATCTGCACTCTTTCCTTTTAGACTTTCTTGTTGTTATTGACCCCTTCAGCTTTCACTTATACTTTGTGGCTACCTGTTCTTCTCTTTCCATCTGCCTGCAGTTCCAAATCTTTTCACTTGGCACTTTACATTTTATTACTTGCAATATAATCCCACCCACCCTCAAAACAATATATACAGAAAGAACTTCTTCCAAGGAGAGGATAAGAGCCCCATCTGAGTCATGGTAACTGTGTTAGCTACCCTTCGTCTTAGGAGGTGAACAGTTCTATGTTTGCTTAAAATATTTATGTTCTCTGCCATCTCCCACTTAGTGTTTTCAGTTGTGATCATAGGTAGGTACTGGGCTATTGGCCCTAAGGCCTCTATAAGCCTAGCCAAAAAGGTACCCTGGCTTTTGCCACCCAAGAAAATTATTTTCCTGTAAAATGTTGTATTACCACCATGCATTTCACTGCCAAGTCTTGAACCCAGGACCCTGTGCACTACAGTCAGAACAACATATTTCTATGCCAAATCAGTAGTTGTGTATTCAATCTGTTACTTCAATCTAACTCTTCCTGTCACAGTTTCCACCCATTTCTAGCACTGCTTCACATTCCTTTCCAATACTGTGAGTGTTAGTCTGTCATCATTTACCTCTTCTGACTTTTCTACATTCCATTCATTTTTATACAGTCCCATCTCCTTTTTTATACTCTAACTCTGTATATTTTCATGTTGTACTATATGAACTTCAAACTTCTGATTTCATTGTCTGATGCATATTAAAAGCTTATGTTTGGTACTGTCCCTTTCCTTCTCAATGATGCTGTGTGGCAGGAACCAATTTGTTTGTTCTTTGGGATTATAGACGTATTTCTTCTAACCACCTTATTGCTTTAAAATTGCTTTTTTTTCCCTCCTCCCACTTTTATACTCTGTTATTCCAATTCTCTGTGGATTTATTGTACCATCTACTATACTTTTCTATAGTTGTATCTTTAAGAATTAATCATTCTTTCCATTGGATAGTTTAAACTTACATGTACTTGCATGTTCACTATTGGTAAGTATGTCACTGGGCAATTCTGGATACTGTCAGTACTTTCCCCATCTTTTCTAACATAACCTTTACTCAGTTGTATTAAAAGGTATACTCACTAGCCCCAGTCCCATTTATGCAGTCAGAACAAGATTTCTGTTTTTAAATACCTTTATTAAATGATCACTTCAGACATATGCAAACATACATTAATTACCATAAAAGAAAACAGGCCATATTAACATTTTCTCATTCACATGCATTATATATCATACATCTTTGTAATTATCATTAGTCCAACATTACATAATTTGCTGAACTCCTGCCTTCTAAACATTATTCTGCATGTATTGATCCCAGAATTTCCATATTTAATACTTCAAATGCAGTTGGTTTAGACTTTGATTTCCAGTTTCTAGTAACTGCTTTTTTGTCAGCCAATAAAATTAAACCTAATAAGGCCTTACTGTGTCTAGGCAATTTAGATTCTGTGTCCCAGCTGAAAAAAATCATATCCTTAGTTAAAGCCATTTGCTCACCCAATATTTCTGATAGAGTATTCTGTAAGTAATTTTTTAAATCTGCCAACTCATTACACTCTCAATACACATGTTCCCAGTTACCTCTGTCTTCTCTTTCACACCTCCAGCATTTGCTATCTACCTGAGGAAAAATTCTTTGAAGTCTGCTTGTGGTATAAAAACATCTATGTAAATACTTCCAAGAAAAGATCCTTAACCTTCTGTACTTTTATTTGTATACTTGGGAGTTATACATATGTCCTCCCATTGTTCTCTTGCAAATTGCTTTTCCAGTCTCTTACTAATCTTTTTTAAACTCATCTGATTATTTCTTATAGTTATCATGCAGTGTTTTATATGCCTTTCTAATTATCTTTTTTAACATACGCTTTTGTTCTAGATTTGACTTAAAAACACTAGAGTAAATCTGTCACATAAGATTTCCCTATCCCTTTCTCTTTGCCTATATCCTAATATTAGTCCCTGATAGGCCAGTCATTCTACAACTTGCAATCCAAATACCTTTCTGGCCTCATCCCACTCTGTTACCTTTCCCTCTCGAGTTATTTGCTCCCAATGCCTTGCTGTCTTTGCTGATTTTCTCCAGTAATTTCCAGCCCCCTCTTGCTTGATTTCTGTACCCCCTACTTGCAGTAATTCCTATTGCCAGACTCTCCTTTCTCCATTCTCATGTTGGGTTACTTCTTAGAATACTTCCTACTACTGTATGAATATAATAGTCTTTATGGTTGTTATTAATCTCCTTCAGGATCAACTTCCAAAATCCCACTCTATCTTTATTTCATGATCTCCTCCCTCCACCCAGCTTCATCATCAACCCTTTCCATTTTGAATTATAACCTTCTGTTCTATTATGTATATGCGCCTTAACTGTGTAGCTCTAAAATAGCCCTTCAAATCAGTCCTAAACCACATTGTTTAATTAGAAGGATCACTTATCCCACTTAACTCTTGCCATCTCCCCTTCCTTTGTACATTTCTTCAGCTCTTTATTAATTATTGTCCAAAACGTCCCTTCTGATTGGCAAAAATATGCTGACCTATGTATGAAATTAAAGGGACTAAAACATTTTCACTGCTTCTATCTTCCTGTCCATATCCATAAATAAGAGCTTCCAGTTTTTGTATTATCTTTTTAGTCCCTTCCCACATATACTTAGCTGTTATAACACATGCCTTTTTAATACATAGTCCTAAATGTTTCAGCTTATCATGTCCCAATAAATATGAGTATTGCTGAAGAAATATGTGTCTGGGTACATAATTTACAGCTGTAGCCTTTATTTTACCTTCATTAATTTTATATCCTGAAAAGACTTGAAACTGTCTCAAAATGTGCCACAACACTACGATGTCCTTTTCCAGATTTATCAGGTAAAAAAATAACATCGTCTGCAAATAATGCCAACCTTTTTTGATTACCATACCAATTGTATCCTTGCATTTCTGAGTCCCTCCTTTTCTTTGACAGAAGGTGTAAGCATTAATCAAATAAAAGGGAAAGAGAACACCCCTGACTGATTCCTCTGTTCAGACAACTCATCCGAGAGGAACCCTTCCACTTTAATTATTGCTTCCAATTTTTCATATATACACCCTAATTGACTTTATTATTATTATATCATCAGAGAATGCAAGTGCTTCCTTTGGCCTACTCATAAAATCCCAGCTCAACATATGCAGTAATTGCTTACATACCCAACCATGTTTAGTTATAGTCTGGACATATAAACAGTCTGTTCTTCTAGCAGATCCCTAGAAATTGGTCATTACAGATGTTTCTTTCAGTTCTGTGCAGTTCATTTAGATGAGTCATAGTTGTCACCCATTCTTTGAGCATCTTATATTTTTGAAAAACAGGGAAGAACTCTAGGTGAGTGATCAGAGCCTTTTGGTACTCTATTCTTTTGATGACCCCTCTGTGGCTGGCCCCTCTGCAGTTCAAGCTAGCCTCCCTTGCACAGACCTCTCTAAATCTACCCTTGCTTTGTCTAGGCTGGAATATATTTTGGAGTTAACTGCCAAGTGTGCTCTGATTGCAGCTAGGTATAGCATCTTGAACATAATCCCTTTCACTTTTTACCAGTTTTGTATAAAAATATAAACTGCCTTTCTCCTCTGTGTGCCACAGAACAGTCTTGATCAGTATACACTATCTTTTTCTCCATAAAATTGCTTTGCACCTGGCTTCCATATTTCAATCAAAATCCATTCTTTCATTGCATATGTGATAAGCTGAACAATTATTTGCTTGAGTCAGTCATGTGACGCTGTGCCAGGGACCCATGCTATTTTGTGTGCCCTTTCCAACAAAACCTCATGCTCAGGAATGTTTTCCCAGTGTGTCATTTGTTACTGCATGAAAGTTTTACAGTCTCTTCCCTCAGATTCAGGTACTCCACTATCCTTAAGATGTTCATCATTCCCAGTGTTTTAGAAGCCTTTAGGCTATATGTCCAGGATACAACTGTCCAGCTTCCAAAAGCTCTGCTTCCTCTCTCACAGCAAGAAAATACTGAAGATGTTCCAGTTTGACTACTGACTGGTCAACCTTGAGGATGGAAAATTAGCTTCTTCTTCTTCCAGCTTTTCCTGGTTAGGGGTCGCCACAGTGGATCACTTGTCCGCTCATGATTGGCAGTGGAGTTTTACAGTGTCGAGTTGCCAGCCCGGCGCCCAACCTTTCACAGAAGGCACACACACACACACACACACACACACACACACGCACACACACACACTCATGCCTAGGGCCAATTTAGAGTGCCCAATCCACCTACAGCATGTATTTGGGATGTGGGAGGAAACCGGAACACCCATTGGAAACCCACGCGACCACAAAGAGGACATGCAGACTATGCACAGAAGGCACCCCAGCCGAGAATCGAACCGGAGAATCTCTTGCTGTGAGGCGGCAACGCTAACTGCTGCACCCCGGTGGCCGCCTGAGCAGACAGAGTAAAAAAATCATTTTTTTTTTTGCTACCTCATGAAGAAGCAGTTCAGAGGCTTCAGAGGAGCAGCAGCTGGAACTTCATCTGCTTTCTGGCAGATAAGTTCCCTTTTGGGAAAAGTTTCACAGAGAAAAATGTATATTTTAATATTTTTATATATACCAAGAAAAAAAAAAGTATTTCTTACTATTATTTACCTTAGCAGTTCTGGCAGTTTAAGAAACTTGTATTTCTTCAGTATCAGAAGTTTCCTATCAGGACCGCTATTTTTAGATTACACTGATTTGTTGGCTTATTTTGTGGGGAAATGCACTGCTAAGGTATACTCTAGGGTGCTGAAAGTAATGCTTTATGAGGGGAAGTGTTTTATTTTGGGGTAGGGAATCCTACAAAGGAAGTAGTGCTTGTGTCCATGCTGTGACAGCTGATCTGCCATTATTTTCTGTCAGACTAGTTTAATCCTAAAGGAGTTTCTGAAAGGAATTTCATATGTTTCTAATGCATTACACTGTTTGGGGACATTTAGTGTGTGTGTTTGTGCAAACTGTTTGATACCTTACCTTCCAAACAACTCATTCCAGTAAGTTTACCCACATCCAAAGCACACCCTTCTTGGTCACAGCATAGATACATACCCACTCCTGCTGGTCCAACTTCTGTTTTTCAAAAAGGCAAAAAAAAAGCCTTCCAAAGATCATTTGCTGACTCTGTGGGCTCGGTCTTCACCTCAGTTGATGTGGATGGCTCTGTAGTGGACAGCAGTTATTCCTCAGACAAAAAATGTTCCTTACCAGGAGAATCCAAGGTATAAACATATTATCCTTTATGGGTCGCCTTAAAGCGCTGTCTTTGTATTGTGTGTGTCTCCTACAAGTTACTGAGAGGTGATCTTTTACTGACTTTCAAAGCATCCTTAGATCCAGCTCTGATGGACTATTTTCACATCAGCAAAATGAACAGGATCAGAACCATGATCAAACGATTTAAACTTTGCTTGTGATATAAATAAGACTTATTCGTGAGCTAGATATGTGTCTTGGAGGATCCCCATGCTATAGAACAAGCTTCCCATCCATGTGAAGCAGAGTCCATCCATAATCTTATTTAAGCATAACCTTGACCAGTGGATGGAAAGTCAGAAATTCTCCCCAGGTCTGCCCCCCCATGTCTCTGATTGACAGAGGCAGATAGTAATGCCTGAACTAACATTACCTATTCCCCCCCACATAACTTGTAGAAACTTCCTAACTAATATACCCCCTCCTGGTAGGAAAACAATTGGGTTGGATTGTACTGCTAGGCTTATAAAGGCTCTTCTGTTTGTTAGCCTTCTGTACACCAATGAAGCTATGTTAAACATTGTTTTTCTTTTCATCCTCAAGCTTAAAAGAGCAGCAGAAATTATTCTACTAAAATCTGGCCTCTTTACCTCAAGAAAGAAAAAGACAAATCCTAAAAGAATAAAAGATCTTGCTACAAAATAAAATGTCAACAGAATAAGAAGGAAAGTCCTGATGGATTTTAGAGCCATGGCACCCATGTATTTTGAAGAACACATAATTTTGACTTTTTATTGTTCATCCACTGCAATAGCCATTAGGAGACATCCAATTCCATTTGTACAATAATGATGGAGGCCTGGCCTTCAGATAGGTCTAGCAGAAATGTATCTCGCCTCTTCCCCCTCTTGTACGAGGGCAGACAGAAGCACTTCAACAATGTCTAATTTTTTAGCCAGGATATCCACTTATAGGTGCTAGTCCCAGTGAGGCTGAATTCCTTCCAGCAGGTGCTAACATCAGCATCAGTTAATGTCTGTTTTGGCTGTGGTCTTGATGTTGCGACCGCAGCCTTTGAGATCAGTACCATCTAAATTGCCCTCGACTCTGGTATCAATGGCTTTGACATTGCTGGCATCTGGTGTTTCTTTGGACTTCTGGATTGGGGTCATTGTCAACACTGATACTGTTAAAGCTGTTGCTGATTTCAGTGGGATTGGCTTTCAAGACTTCAGGGTTAAGTCTCGTTATGTCATGCACTGGGTTGATGGGTATCTCACTCCCTTTCTGGGAGGTCAAACTGAGGCCCAATGCTGTTGGTGTGAATGCTGGCCTGAACAGGCTTTGTTCTTGGACAGCTGGACAGAGGAGATGGAGGCCCTTTCCAGGAGCAGTCATGAGTGACCCATCACCTCTGAGAATTGGTAGGAAGCACAAGTGCAAAAGGAGGCACTTGGGCTCTTCCTAGAAGTCCACCACCCCAGATATTAATGAGGATGAGAATGTTAACTTCCCACTGTTTCACTGACTATCCCAAGTTTGGCAAAATCCTTGAGATAATAAGGCAAAGAGGAAGTTGTCAATTTTAAGATGTAACAACCTCCTCACAAAGGATCCTACAAAAGACCTTCAGGTCCTTCCTCTTGTTAGCAAGATGATACATTTGTGGTCATGAAAAAAATGGAAGAATCGGGTCTATATTAGATGATTGAACTTTCAAAAGTTTGACTGTCATATGGTCGACACCATATGATCGAATTTTTGAAAGTACGAATGTTTTAACAGAGATCTCCATACAGCACGGAATAGGAAGATTTCCCTTTTCTGCACTGTAGTGTGATCTCGGGGTTGGTATATTTAAAGAACGGGGTGTGCAGGGAGCTTGCCCCCTTGCTTAAAACATTCAGGTAGGTTATTTGTGTAGTGTATGTTTTTTTATTAGACTTTCAAACTTTTAAAAATTTTAAAGTTTTAGCTTAAGCAAGTTTCACTGCATTGCCTTCATATGTAGTATATCTTTAGGATGACAAATTTCTCCTCCAGTGCTAACATGTAATCTGAAGTTGTCATTTTCATTCTTTCCTCAGCTGGTGGGTTTGGATCCAAGACTCGGATCTGATTTGGCTGCTTCTTCCAGAACTTCAGATCCTAGAACTCTCGAGCTCCTACCTTTACTCTTAATGGCCCTCCAACCTAATGTACCTCAGTTTTTTGAGTAATCTTTATATTTTTCCTTGTTGCTGGTGTTTGTGAGTTAACTTAATTTTTAGTATTTTGCCTTTCTTCCCATATTTTAGGTGTTCTTAGCAAGTCTTCCTTCCCTTTTAAATGTTAGTTACCAACTTTGGTACTTCTCTCACTATCATTACTGGTATCCTTTTGTACTCTTTTGAGTACTTTGTCTACTATTGTTGGCAATTTTCCTTCTCTTCCTTTCTGTTCTTTCCTATATTTTAAAAAAAGTGTCTGGTTGTATAGATAAGTTGTTTCCTTGTAGTGTAATAATTCTTAGTATTTGTTGTGCTGAGCTACACATTGTTGATAGCTGTCTTAAGATGTCTGAAAAACCCTCCGTTTTTAAAAAGTGTGTTTCCTGTGGGCATAAGATTCCAAATTCTGATGCCTGCAGGGAAAGTGTGGATTGTTTGGTTCTGGCACACCTTGATGTTAACTGTGACATTTGCTCCAGATTTAATTATTGGGCCTTGATTGACTTTAAAAACAAATTATTTTTGTAGTGTCTCTTGCCCTCTACATCTTCCTCTTCAGTGGTTGTGGCCCAAACTCCTTCTAAATAGTCTGAGAAATTAAAAGTGGACCCTCAAACTAAAGACAAAGAGTACCAGAGAAATTATCCAGATCAATTCTCAATTTCAGCTTTTACTTCTTCAATGGAGGCCCCTGCCATGGTTCAGAAAAAGTCAGATCCATCAGTCTCAGATTGGACAGATTTAGGAAGCACTTAATTACTTGACACACTTTACAAGACTGCAAAGAGATTTGATCAAGGTGCTTAACCAAATCTCTTTTGGGGGTTCATGTCCTTCATCTCCTTGCAACTGGCTGCCCTCCAGTCTATCTCAAATGCATCCATGCGGTGTGCGATTTTGCAGAACCATTTAAGTCCTCATTGGTCAATGTACCCTTTGAAGGATCTTCTCTGTTTGGCCTCAAGGTTAAAGACACACTCTCCAGGTGTGAACAAGTGGGAAGGACCCTGTCTGCTTTGGGTGCACATTTTTTACCCCCTAAAGATCCTTCTCTAGGAACCAGAAAGGTGGAAGAAAGATGTGGTTTAAGAAGTCCCAGAGCCCTTTTCAGGATTCAGGTGGAGATAGTTCCCCCAGGGACAGAATAAGGGAAATCAGCTCAGACGCCATCCTTATCGCAGAGGTGGTCTGCAGAACCAGGGATCTAGAAATTATTTTGCAGATAAACCCTATCAGCACTCCTAAAGGGAGGCCTGACTGTCCCACTCTGGAAGCAGTTGGGGGTAATTTATGCCTGCATCAGAGAACCTGGCTATCTATCACAAAAGATTTGTGGGTGCAGGGGATTAAATCCAGAGGTTGTACCATACCATTTTCCCTAGCTCCTCCCATGATTTTGAAGAAAATCCCTGATGTTCTACCCAGTCAGAGGGAGGCAGCATCTCTGTAAATAAAAAAGGTGCTAGTAAAAAGAGTCATCCAAGAGGTCCTCCCAGACCAGATAGGGTCCAGAACTTATTCAAGACAGGGGACTTGAGACCAGTTATGGATCTCAATAAGTTAAATCAGTTTGTTCAGTGTACAAAGTTTTGTATGGTCACAGTTTAGTCCATTTTGCCTCTGTAGTAAAAGGACGATTGAATGTGCTCAGTACATCTTCAGAATGTGTACTATCACATTAAAATGAATAGGTGCTCCAGGAGGTAGCTACACTTCTGGCTGGGAGCCAGTCCTTATGAGTTCAGAGCACTGCCCTTGGGTCTCACCACAGCCCCCAGGGTGTTTGTCAAATGCATGGCAGTGGTAGTGGCTGACTTTGAGACTGCTGGAATAGTGGGTGTTTCATTATCAAGATAACTGGGTCCTTACTGCCCCCACCAGGTATTGACTACTATAGGAAAGGGACTACTTGCTTCAGTTGAGTTCTTATCTTGCAATAACAGTCAATTACAGCAAATCTCAACTCACCCCAACACAGAGTCTGGAGTTCGTAGATACTCATTTGGACACAGTCAGATAGCCTCTCTACCCCTCACTCGAATAAACTATCTGCAGTCCCAAGTCAAGAAAGTGATCCAGAAGTCCTATCTGTTTTAGCCTGACTGATAATACAGACTTTGGGTTCTATGGCAGCACTATTACCCTTGTTCCATTGGCCAGGTTTAATATGAAAGTCCTTCAGTGGACTCTGTTGACTCAATGGTCCGTTCTTCAACATCCATTACCCATGCCAGTCGAGATCAATCAAGCCTGTAAAAGATATTTTCTTTGGTCGATTCATTCAAACCATCTCTATGAAGGCCATCCCTTTGTTCTTCCTCTTCCCAAGGCCACAGTGACAACAGATGCCTCCCAGCTCCAGTTGGGGTGCACTATGTGGGAAGGATAATCCAAGGTACTTGGTCTCCCGAAGAAGCCAAGATAGATATCAGTGTCCTGGAGATGAGAGCTGTCCTGCTAATGTTGCAGAACTATCAAGACACTCTCCCATCCAGGACATTTGCAATACAGGTGGACAATATGTTGGTAGTCTGGTACATCAACAAATAAGCGAGAACTAGATCTTACCCTCTTTGTTGAGACGCTATGAGAGTGTGGCAGTGGAGAATCTCTTCCAACAGTTTCCTAATAACAGTACACATCCTGGGGAAATCCAATATGATTGTAGACAAACTAAGCAGGTCCATCCTGATTCCACATGAGTGGTCTCTCAACATCAGTGTGACGGAAAAAAATTTCCATCAATGGGACAGCCATGCTGCAATCTGTTTACCTCTCCCCTCAGCAACAAGTGCAGCAGATTCTTTGCCCTGATCTCACTAACAGGGAAGTTACTGAGAGATGCTCTAGTTCATGATTGGTTCTCTGGTCTCCTGTATGCATTTCCACCCTAACACTAATTTCCAAATTTCTTCAGAAAGCAGTTTGGTTAAAGAGCACAGTTATCCTCATTGCACTCTTTTGGCCTCATCATATTTGGTTCCCATTCATCTAGCATTATCTTATACATCCACCCAGGATTCTGGATCCAACTCCAGACCTCCTGTCTTACCTGACAGGCATGACTCGTCCAGACATAATATGGCTGAAGCTGACTGCATGGTTTCTCCAGTTCTGCTTATTGCTAAACAGTCCAGGCTTTCCTCACCGATCTGTCATATTTTGCTGCCTTCCCATAAGACTTCTGCTAGAAAGGATTACAAGAGTGAATGGAAAAGATTTGTCTTCTGAGCCCTTAAAGATCTCAACACTTTTTCAGCGCCTCTACTAGTGATCCTTGAAGTTTTAGCTTCAATCTTTAATGAAGGAGCTAGTTTTTTAGCTATTAGAGTTCATTTGGCTGCCATTTATAATTTCCACATGGGCAAAAATAACTCTGCATTAGCCTCTTCCAAATTATGCATTGCCTCTCTCAAGGGAGTTTTTTTTTTTTTTTGCTTGGACGTCTTTTAAAATATCCTACTTTCCCTTGGGATTTAAATATAATGCTTCAGGCCTTAATCCAATCTTCTTTTGAACCTTCAGCCAAAACTGACTTAAAATTTGTATCTTGGAAAACCATTTTTCTAATGGATATTACATTAGCTAGGAGAGTATCTGAACTCCAGGCTGTCTTCAAAGCCTCCTAATCTATTTTTTTCACAAGGAGAGTGTGTCATTGTGAACTAATCCATCCTTTTTACCTGAGGTAGCTTCTGAGTCAAATATTAACCAAGTCATTAATCTCCCGGTATTCTTTCCGAATTTTTAAAATAAAGGAGAGTACATGTTACACCTGGTGAATGTGCATAGACAACTTTATTTATATCTTCATATAATCAAAGACTTTAGGAAATCTGAACAGTTATTTGTTTTTATCTTAATAGAGTAGGTAGTTGTGTATCTAAAGTTACATTGACCAAATGGTTGACAGATTGTATAATCTTTGTCTGTGGTAAATTGAGTTTATCTAACCAAAACCTCCTAGGGCCCATTCTACAAGATCTCTGGTGGTTTCTTCACTTTTTGGTCCAGAGCATCTTTAGATTATATTTGTGTAGCTGCAACTTGGGCTAATCCACACACTTTTCTTGCTCATTACACATTGGATTTGATTTCCAGGAACAGTCTGAAAAAGACCTGGATCTAAAGGGACAAAAGCTCTTAATGTAATAAATCAGTTTCATCATTTTAGACCTTGCAGTTTTATCTGGAACATTTTGAGAGCATTCTATCATTGTTATTGCACTCCCATGCCACGTTGTCACCTGTTTTTGTTTTAAACTGGGAAAATTTACTGTAGCCTGTTTGGCATATTTAAGTATTTATGTAAACATTTCTAGCTGAATATTCTAAACTGGTTTCATTTTATTACATATTAGAGAAGGAGACAGAGGTGTGCTCACTTATCTTGGTCATTTCAGACATCCAACAACAGCTGGAAATTCATAATCATTCACAGACCCATTCCTAAAACCCATTATTGTATATAAATGTTCTTCATTAAACAACAAGCAAAGGAGTAACTCAGGAAGGAGAGTGTTGGGCCTCTGCTCTTGATAACTTTAGCTGTCAAAGTCTATTTGCCATACTTCTTTGTCCAGTTAAATAAACCTCTTGAGCAGTATTCAGTTTTAATTTGCATTGATCCAAAGTAAAAGTGACATTGCCCCTAGCATCTTGTTTATGTACATGATTAAACTCCGGGTTCTTGCCCTCACCCTCATGTCCTTATTTTCTACAGCCCAGTCATTTTGGTATGATAACCTATGGTAAATAATTCAGCCATTCAGTCTCAGTCTCTTGGTTGAGACATGACCCACTGTATGTTCAGACTGATATTTTGTATGAATTGTGAAAATTGGCATGATACCCAAACCAGGACCAAAAGGAAACTCTAAACAACTCAGTACAGCAGTGTAGTAAATGAGAAATTAATTATTTTCTTCTACTGTTATGTGTCAATCTAACAAAAATAAGCCAGTCTAAGCTGTACTGCTATGTTGTGCAGTTCCAAGTCAGAGAGTAAGTGCTCCAATTTTAAAGGGTCATATGTGAGTACTAGGCTCTCATCAGTGACACAATACAGGACTTCCTCACAACAGTGGACATATTTTGGTCAAAAGCTAGATCACTGTCAAAGGCAGTAAATCAAGAGGTCTGGATATTGTTTATTGAAAGAAACATAAAATTAAAAGGTACAAGGGCAAGCAGTTCAGTAAAAAATAGTTTGAAATTATTGAAAGTGAATAAGATAACAGCTTTTCTGGTAACTAAACACTTTAATGCATTTACTAGAACAGTGTATAATTTAGTTTTATTTAAAGATAATCAGTGCACTTCTAAATTATGCAAGGCCTCTCTTAAGGGAGTTTTTTTTTTTTTGCTTAGACCTCTTTAAAAGATCCTACCTCCCCTTTAAAGATAGTCAGTGCACTTTTTGTTAAGGCTAAAATATTATATTTTCTGAAAACATGCACGCTGTTTTTCACATGTGGGAGGGAAGTAAAGATAAGACAAAAACAAATAGTGTAAGTAGGAGCACAAACTGTAACATGCATCTTAGCATGGATAACCTTAATGTTAGGTTAATTAATGCCTGCGCATCCAACTGTTGATTCGGGACAATTCTTCCTATCTGAAGGGTTAAACTACTATGTGTTTTTTTAAGTTAATTGGTTATGGGAGTATTATTTATTTATTTTTTTAATTAAAACAAGTCTTGTGAAATGTGACATAGGTTGAAATGGAGATGACAAGAAACAACTGTATAAAGGGTCAAACTGCCAAGCATTGTTGGGTGCATGTAACACAATAGCTGGAAATAGTCAGTAAAAAAAGACTGTCCTATATAATAGGTGGGAATAACAATTTCTTATCATGATGGCTACTCCAAACATATTATTTTGGAACGTGAATGGCCTCACAGTTGTAGACAGAAAGGTTAAGAGTATTGAATTATATTAGAAAATGCAAAATGCAAATAGCAGTGCTACAGGCAACGCATATGGAAAGAAGAAAGCAAGTGAATTTGATAAAGAAATGATTTCAGGATGGATATTCAGCAAAATGTCAGTGGGAGAGGAAAAAGGGAGTACTTGACTAATTGCTAGAGGAGTTCCAGTAGTGATAGAAGAGGGAAAAGATAGTAATGGTAGATTTGTGGCAGTAAGGGGCTATTAACAAGGGAGGAGGATTTTCCTGGTATGCATTTATATTCTACCTAAAACTGTTGTTATGGAGCATAAGAAAATTTTGCAAGAAATAATTGGTTTCAGCCATGAATATTACTTATAGATGAAGACTAGAACTTGATTTTCAAATGTGAGGATGTATTGGGGGACCAAGAAGGGAAAAATATAACAAAAGAGGGTAGATTTCTGAAGAAATGTATGAAAGTATTTGGTATGGAAGATCTGAATTCAGTTGTAGAAACTCAGAGAGAATTTGCATATAATTCCCAAAGGTACAGCAACTGGGCTAGACTAGTCAGAAATAATATCTCACAGGAACATGTGCATTTAATTGGACATATTTATATCCAACATATTGGACCTGGTCATCATCAACATGGGCGACAGGTGTTCCACAAAGGAGGTCAACCCGTCACTGGTTAGATCAGACCATAAACTGATCACTCTGTATGTCCACACCCCACCCCACCCCAACTAAGGAAACCACAGTAAAAAAACTTTTCTAAAGCAAACTTCACCTTACTTAAGACAGAGGTGGTAAGTTTCACAGTCCCCATGCTAAAGGATAACACTGCCCAAGATGCAGAAACCTTTACAAATGTACTCTATGAGCACCTGCAAGGATGCATGGATCATGCCATCCCCTAGCAAAACCAAGACTCACTCCTCTAAGAGAAGGAAACCAGTTTGGTGGACCCCTGCAATAAAAAGGCTATACAATAGAAGGAGGAAACTAGTTCAGAAAAAAAGAAAAATCCCAAGAAGGAAAGACATCCCTGATCAGTATCAGTAAGAAACTAAGGTCTCTCATGAAATCATCCAAGGCTAACTTTGAAAGAAAAATAGCCAAGGATTCAAAAGATAACCACAAAGCCTTCTTTAGCTATGTTAAGAATCTAAGTGACAACTCACAGATATGCACTGAACTAGTGCAAAATAGCACAAAATATACTGAACCTACTGATATTGCCAACATCCTGGCAGATAGATTCAGTGCAAACTTCACCCTGCTCTCACCTCCAAAAGGGCCCACAACAATACCAGAAAAGTGTAGTGTTCTAAAAATCACAGGCACACAGGTGAAAACAGTCCTTTCAAAAGCCAAAAACACAGCGTCAGTGGGACCAGATTGTGTCCCAGGCTGCATCTTGCACGAACTACAGAGTGAACTAACCCCCCACCTAAACACACTGTTCAACCTCAGCATCTCCACAGGCTATGTGACCATAGAATGGTGCACAGCAATGGTTACTCCTCTCCACAATGGAGGAGCCACAACTAACCCTGGTAACTATCGCCCCATAAACCTAACTAGCCTGGTCTGCAAGGCTCTGGAGAGCATCATCATGGAACTCATTAACAAATGCATTGGGAACCTCCAAACACTTTTGTTAAGGGCAGATATAATGCCTACTAAACCTGGTTGACTTTTTTTGAGACAGTCACCAAGGCCATAGACGAGGGAAAGGTGGTTCACACAGCCTACCTTGACCATGCCAAGGCTTTCGACACCATTCCCCACTCGGGTATTACAGAAAAACTCACCAGCCTGAACATAAACCCCTACGTCACGAGATGGGTTGCCAACTGGCTTACAGACAGAACTCACACGGTAAGAATAGTGAGCTCCAGGTCCGACTCTAAACCAATCACAAGGGGTGTCCCGCAAAGCTCGGTCCTGGGACCCCTATTGTTCAGCATTTACTTCTCAGAAGTACAGGCAAACACAGGAGGACTATGGCTAATCAAGTTCGTTGATGGCTGCAAACTGGGAGACATAGTTGACTCTCCGGCTGACAAAGACATCCTCCAAAAGGGCCTTACTGAGACAGACACCTGGTGTCAAAGTCATGGCCTCAAGCTAAATGCGAAAAAATGCATAGTCATCCCATTTGGGAAAAACAAAACACCCACGAATTACCACATAGGTGGCATCCCCTTTAATACAGAAGAGGTAATAAGAGATCTGGGGACCCAGGTAGATAGTAATCTCTCCTTTGACAATCATATTGCCAAAGTAGTTAGGAAATCCTTCTATGTGGCCCATCTAATTACTAAAGGGTTCATATCTAGAAATAAAGAGGTTATAGTGCCCCTCTACTCGTCACTCATTAGACCCATCATAGAGTACTATGCCCCATTTGGGATGCACCTCACAAGACAATTCCAACAGCTGGAAAGACCACAAAAGTACCTCACCAAGAGGATTACTGGCCTCAAACATATGTCCTCTGCAGCCTGACTGAAAAAACTCCGGCTGTACTCAGTGGCATATCGCTTACTCAGAGGTGATCGCTGCCTGACTTACAAAGCCATGTCCAACTCAGAATTGATGGACATGCTCCAACTAAAGAAATCCAAGTCACTGCGAGCCACGCGGCCTAGTGAGCTAAACCTTGCCACAACAATAAATAGAACATGCTGGAGGGATAGATTCCTGTCACAGAGACTCTCCATGCTTTGGAACAAAATTCCAAATTACATCAGGCAGAGCCCCTCACTAAAACTCTTCATGAGAAACCTTGACGAGTGGATGAGTAACAGAAAATACATCCTGGGATCACTTCATTGGCTCTGCTTGACTGAGGATCAGTTAATTAATCAATGGGGCGGCGAAAGCTGACACACTCTGGCTAGGCTTATAAATGCCCTCGGGCAGATAGCCTAGTACCTACCTATGAACCTTATTGAAAGCTTTGATGTGCTTCCAATATATATTTCAAATCGTGTGCCAATAGCAACTAAGATAAACATGCAGGGTAATGAAGTACAGCTGAGGCATTGTCACTTCCACATCTACCTGTTAAAAAGAGAGGAATTTAAGGAATGGGTAGTGGAAATTATTTGAGAGTTATTAGGGGAGATGGAAATTTTTTAAGTTATAGCTGGGGAGTGAGATAAAAGTGGGGTCTAAAATGGGGAAGAAATAAAACATGCAGACTCTGCATAAAGGCACCTCAGCTGAGAATCGAACCAGAGAACCTCTTGCTGTGAGGTGGCAGCGATATTGTATAAGAAACCGGAGGCAAAAATTAAAGTGGGAGGGTTCCTCTCTGATACTTTGTGTTTGAGCAGAGGAGCAAGACAGGATATAATGGATATAGTAATCCAGAAAAGATGGCTTTATTTGCAAATTATATTATTTTTGTACTTGATAAAAACAGAAAACGGCACCTCAAGGTTGTGGAACATTCCGAGGCAGTTTCAATTCTTTTCAGGTTATAAAATTAATGAAGATGAAACAAAGACTTATATCTGTTAACTATGTACCCACACATGAATTGTTTCAGCAATACCCTTCTTCATGGGTGCATGACAAAATGAAGTATTTAGGAGTATATGTTGAAATGGATTCTGTTAAGGCAGCTAAGGATATTTGGGAAGAGAGTAAACAAAAGATAACACCAAAAAGTGAGAACATGGAAGTTCTTGTTTATGGATAGCAAGATACACGCAGTTAAAATGTTTAGTCCCTTTAGTTTTATATGCAGGTTAGGCATATTTTTATCAACCTGAGGAAAAGTTGTGGACAGTAATAAAGAGTTGAAGCATTTTATCTGGGAGGGGAAGAGGGCAAAGTTCAAGTGGGATAAGTTAATCCTCCCACCACAACAAAGTGGTGTAGGATTACCTGGTTTGAAGGGATATTTTAGAGCCACACAGTTAAGGCTCATATACATAAGCAGAAAGCTGTAATTCAAAGTGAAGAGGGATGATGATGAACCAAAGGAGAAAATTCAAGAAATATATATATATATATATATATATATATATATATATAGAGAGAGAGAGAGAGAGAGAGAGGGATTTGGGTGCAGATCCTTAAGGAGAGTAACCAAAACCATACATAGTATTATATTCATTAAGTAGCAGAAAGTCTTCTAAGAACTAAGCCAACATGAGAATGGAGAAAAGAGATTCTCTTGATAGAGATTACTGCAATTAAGAGTACAGAGAATAGGCAAGGGGTGCTGCAATTCACTGGAGAAAGCTGGTGAAGGAACCAAGGTTGTTTGTCTTTTCAGCTTTTCCCTGTTAGGGGTCACCACAGTGGAACTCCGATCCGCTAATGATTGGCAGTAGATTTTTATGGTGCCAAGTTGCCAGCCTGACGCCCAACCTTCAGCGAAGGCACGTATTGGGAGTAAATAACTAGAGAGGGAAAAATAATAGAGTGGGAAGAGACCAGGAAGACATTTGTACTGCAGGTTACAGATTGCCTTCCCTATCAGGGATTGATATCAGAGCATAGGTTTCCTAAGTGAAAAACCCACTCTGGTAGTCTTTTTAGATGAATCTAGGACAGAAGCTCATGTTAAAAAGGGATCATTATTAGGGCATATAAAATATTGCATGATAACTATAGGACTCCATCAGAGAAAAATTAGAAAAGATTGGGAAGAGGCATTGGATACGCAATTCACAAGGAAATAATGGGAGGACATAATGCAAGTCTCCCAAATGCACAGCAAATCTGAAAGATTTAGTATTTTTGCTTGGAAGTGTTTGCCATAGGCATTTTTGTACCCCAAGCAGACTCCAAAGAACTTTTCCTCAGGTGGATGCCAGATGTTGGAGGTGTGATGTGGAAGAAAGAGGTAACTTGGAGCATATGGCTTGGGTGTGTAACGAGTTGGCAGACTTTTTAATTCCATACAGAGTACTCTGTCAGAAATATTAGCAGAGCAAATGGGTGTAACTAAGAAAATGATTTTCTGAGCTGGGATACAGGATCTGAAGTACCTAGACATAGTAAGGCCTTGATAAGTTTAATTCTGGTGGCTGCCAAAAAACAGTTACTATAAAATGGAAATCTAAGTGTAAACCAACTGTACTTAGAAATAGTGAATAGTGTAACAGAGGTAAAAGAACAGGAAATGGGATCTTTAGAAAAGTGTAGGAGCTCTTTAGAAAAAAAATGGAAATTGTGGGAACTATACATACAGAATAATGTTCAAGAGGAGAAGGAGAAAAGTTGAAGGGAAGGTAGGAATTCAGCTATTTATTTAATGGACTGATGATAATTACTAAGAAGAAAAAAATAGTTCTAATATATAATGTAAGTAAAATGAAAATAAATGTTAATATGGTTTGTTTTCGTTTTTGTTAATGCCTGTCTGACTCTGTCTTAAGTGATAATTTAATAAAGGTGTTAAAAACTGGTCAAACTCACACTGTAAGAAAATGTGGTGTTTTTGTTATGTTGCTTACCAAAAGACACTCTCCGTATAAATGCTTTCAATAAACCTGAGTCCTCCTGTTATCCCTTATCCCTGTACAATCTCTAGTTCTCCCTCCATTCTCCCTCAGTCTGTGGTCCACCATTAAATGATGTAGCCTCAATGACAGTGGAGTATGGGTACCTGTTTAATACTTGGTGTTTTAGCTGTACAGCTTTCTTGTTGGATTCTGTTTTCATATCAGGGATAGTGGAGCTCTTCTTTAACTCTGTATTTTTTTCTGGTCAGTTTCATCAGTGTTGTCCAACTATTCTGCACTGTAAGCAAACACTCTTGTCACACATGAACATGTTTCTTTGCATGGCTCCACTGTTTGATAATATAATGACACGACCCAGCCCATCTTGAATTAGCAGAAGCTTTTCCTTCACCTAAGTGAAAGTATTGTGTAGATTGGTTGCTGGCTGATAACAGTTGGCTGGTCTGGGGCTTGGAGTAAGCACTTATTGGTCCTTCTGAGCTTTTCTTAAAGTTGTTTCAGGTTGTACCTTCTGGTATTTACGCCCTGCCTTTGAGAGGAATTCTGTTTATTCAAACCGAGCTGAACGGAGTAGGGGCACTGACCACAGCTCTGATCTGTGATATATAACAGGTATCCTGTTTTTTGCTTATTTTTACTAGTTATTGCTTATTCTAACCATTTATAGCACTTTTTATTGTTTGCTGAGTACTATTTGTTATTGTATTTTATTGCTATAAACTAATCTGTACTATTGTACTGAAATTGACTGCCTTTCAGGGCCTGTTAAATCACTTTTGTTACTGTCACACTGTTTTTAGCTAGTTTCACTGTGCGAAAGGTATTAGCTGGAATTTTTCGCTATTTGTTAAGCATCGGTTTCTTTAGATTTCCTGCCAAGGAGTGTGTGAAAAACTGAAAGGCTGCCAGCCCAGCCAGATAGAAACTTGTAAATAATTCTGTGTGATTTGTAAATATTAATATAATCCACAGGCTGGTTTTACAAATGTAAAAGAGAACTATGTGTTATGATTAAACTATATGTTGTACTGAGCTTCAAAAATGTAACCATAGTTCACTCTGCTGGAATAAAGCTGATAAGTCAAGCATTGTATGACTGATCTCAAGCTGGGAGCCATGATGTCTGGACCAGCAAATTCTTTCTATTGTTTTGAGACCAGAGTTAATTGCTAGATTTAACATGTATAATGTATTTTATGGCTGTGGCTTCCTGCAGGTGCACATTACAAAAAGAAATGCAAATTTTGAGTTTGTTAGCCTGGGAAGCTAAATCAGAGCTGTTAAGAATGATGTAATCTAAAATGAGTCAGCAGTGATGTGTTATCAATTTAAGACTTTCTCAGAGAGAGAGAGAGAATCAGAGCATTTTACATTTGTCTTCAGACTTTGCTCAGTATGTATGTAAGTTATTTAGAATTTTGTTTCGATTAGAAATAGATAGTAAATAGTAAGATTAGACTAGCTCTTTTCTATATTTATTTCAGACTATTCTACAGTATTATTTTAAAGTTTCATGTGATTTCTGAACTCTTGACTAGCACAGTGTTGAATTGAGGAGATTTGTCTTGTGTTTTTATTATTAAATATGTTAAACCTTTTAACTGTGGCTGTTTTGTGTAGAGATAATTTAAGCTCTAGAGTACATTGCATGTATATAGTGATACTGTCAGTCAGTCCAATAAGCCCTGCTGTTGTCATAATTACTAATTGGATAATAATAATAATGCAGAGTAAAATGGACACCCTTTGGTAAAGGCCTTATTAGTAGCTTATATTAGTGGTTGGTGTCAGTGATTTCTACCTTATAGGCTGGGCAGAGAAGGGGGCATAGCTGGAGATCCTGTAGCAGCCTTCCCCAGGAGTGTCTGTGTGTTTCTGTATAACTCATATCTACTTGGGCAGGGACACGAATCACTGGTTGGACAGAGAGGGTGCTGGAGGTTTTAGTTTGACCACTAGGCTGAGACCTGTACCCTATAGCTGTGCCAGTGGGGTGTCTTATTGGGGATCTGGAGAGAAAGGGAGAAACCAGCCCCAGACTGACTGTGATCTCTGTATGCTCTTAAGGGAAATTGTACTTTACTGTGTGTGTACTTGTTATCCTTTTCAGTGTGCATGCCCCTTACTGGTGCTACTGGTGAGGATTGAGGCTCCTTGATTACTTGGCCAGTGCACGGGCATCACAAAGTGTATCATATAACTGATTTGTTTGCAGTTAAAAGCATTCTCTAGAGTCTCCTTCCTCCTTTATCTGTTTAAAACTTTCATTTAGTGTCTCACTGCTGTTTTTCTGCTGTGATAAACATTTCTGTAGTGTTTATTTGCCTAAAATAGTCTAGCTAGTAGCTGTAGCAGTTTCCCACCCTGTTGGTGTCTTGTTTTTATAATTGGTAACTTTGCAGTTTCCCACCCCTAGTGTAAATTTGGTCTGAGACACTCCTCCCAGTGCAGTGTGATTAGCTCATTCTGCCTAATACAGAGAGAATATTTGGATTTGGGAAGGCCTATCCCCATAGTTTCTTGTCCTTGAATTATCTCCTTTCTCCCTTTCCACTTTACTAAAAAAAAAAAAAAAAAAACTTTACTCAGCTCTTTTACAGTATTTGTGTTTCCTCCTCCTACTCTATCACTTCGTCTTCATTTTTCTGATACTTGTCATTAAAGTGTTCAATTGAATCGTCTCTGCTGCATTTATTACTGCTTGTTTTTAGCCTGTTTAAATTTTAGGTGTTATTCTAAGCCTCTTAGTTTTAGGTTAAGCACTTGGGATTTAGGCCTACCCCTTAGCTGTACCGGGCTTCTCTCCCTCCCTCCCTCCCTCAAGATTCTGACAAATATGGATGGACAATTTCCTATGGTTTCTCCTGCCAGCCTGGTTGATATGGGCATCCTGAGACAGTGTAGCAACTGCCTCATGTACATGGACTACCATCTACTATTACCACCTAGGAACACAATTTGAGAGAGATGCAATTACTTAAAGAAGCTAGAGGCTATGCTGTCTCTCACAAGCCAGTGTATCTGGCACTGAGGAGTTTGTCAACACAATCACTACACCTCAAACACCACCCAGAACTACACAACACACACACACATGCAGAGGTTCTCACCAAAAACAAACCCAAACAATGGAGATCTCAGAGGCAAAAACACATGAGAACTCCACAACCCTCCACACCACATACCATGCATAGTCCACACATCAGTGTCTTGCAACCATTAAGGCCTAACTATAAACCCAACATATTAGTCATAGGCTGCATAAGGAGAAAGTCACAGTTAGTTGTTTGTCAGGTGCTAGAATCCGCTATATCACATCCACACTCAAGTCTCTCAACGTCAGGTACTATTATGACTCTGTCATAGTCCACGTTGGTGTGAACAACTTGAGACATACCTCCCTGGACTATATGAAGAGAGACATGATTGAGCTCGCTGACTATGTGTCCCTGGCAGGTATGTCCCTAGCCTTAAGCAGCATTCTACCATCACCCAGAATGATGCTTCAAGACAAACAGAAAATTATTGACTTTAACAATTGGCTTAGTTTTTGGTGTCATTCCAGGGGGATCCAGTGCCTGACAGCCTGGGAAGAGATGATCGACAGACCACGATGCTTTGCTAGAAATGGCCTGCATCTGTCTCACTTGGGCATTGGCCTTCTGGAAAAGGCCCTTGCCACCCCCATTGTGCTTTTTTAGGAAAACTCATGAGGTCGATACTACCAACATAAAAATCTCAACAAAATGCAAATTAAAGGCCATGCTGCTAAACGCTAGGAGTTTAAACATGAAACTGCACTCATTGTAAGCATTCTTAACCCTGGAAGATGTTGACATTTGTGCAGTCACAGAAACCTGGTTCAAAGCTGTGGAGAGCTCTCCAGCCTTACCTGGTTACTCAACCTATCATACATTCAGACCCCAAAATTTGGGCAGCAAAGCCAAAGGAGGTGGAGTTTCAACATATATTAAAAGATACACACACTTCCAGACTGGTCAAACAGTATGACGCACAGGAGACACTCCAGGTGCAGTTAACTGTTGACAAGGCTCCTATTCAAGTTATAGCTAGCTACAGGCCCCCAAATTTGACTCAAGATGCCCACTCCACCTATCTGCACCTCTTCAAATCTATCAAGATTCAACCCTTTACCCTGATCCCAGGTGACCTTAATTACCAAACCACAGATTGGAAAAACTACTCATGCCAGAACACAAATGCCCAGAGATTCCTTGATTTTATCAATGCAAATGCCTCGAAACAGCTAGTTGATACCCCCCACAAGAGATAATATGTTGGACTTGGTGTTAATCAGCATGAGTAACCACTGCAGCACCCCTGCGGTACCATCCTCCCTGGTAAGATCTGACCATAAAGCAGTCACTTTCGAAGTCACCATTTCCCCTGACCCCCCCCCCCCCTCTAGCTAGGGTACTGTCTTTTGTCTTTCCCCAGTTAGGGGTCACCACAGTGGAACACTGGTCCACTAATGATTGGCAGTGAATTTTTACGGTGTTGAGTTGCCAGCCTGGCGTCCAACCTTCAAGGAAGGCACACACACACACACACACACACACACACACACACACACACACACACACACACACACACACACACACACACACACAGACACACACACAGACACACACACACACACACACACACACACACACACACCTGCATGTCTTTAAATTCATTCGACCATGGGGAGGACATGCAGACTCTGCATAGAAGGCATTCCAGCCGAGAATTGAACCAGAGAACCTGTTGCTGTGAGGTGGCAACGTTAACCGCTGCTCCACCACGGCCTCCCCCTCTAGCTAGGGTAAAACAAAAAAACTTCTCCAGAGCTGATTACAACCTCCTGAGGCATGGTATAAACAGCTTCACAGCCCCCTCCCCCCACTGTAGGAAATGACACCAATGTCCAAATCTACACTGAAGTACTATACAAGTATTTATGTAGATGCATGGAATCAGGAATACCTGACAAGACAAAATCATCCTCCGCAAGGAAGAGTAAACCTGTCTGGTGGACATCTGCAATAAATAAACTATATATCCAAAGGAAAAAAATACTGTCCAGCACCAAGAAGGAGCAGGTGCCCAGTTGGAAGCAAACTTTCCTTAGCCTGAACAAGCAACTAAGAGCACTAGTGAAATCCTCTAAAGCCAACTTTGAGTTCAGATTGGCCACATCTACTTGAGACATGCATAAGGCCTTCTTCACATATGTCCGCAATCTCAAAAGAAGCACCCTGATCTGTTTAGAACTGGTGGTCAAGGACACCACATACACAAATGCTGTAGATATAGCCAATCTACTTGGTGACAGATTCAGCAAAAATGTCTCCCCTCTGCCCCCCCATCTGTAAATCAGGACATCCCCAGTACCTGCCCCCCACCCCGTATCTCTAGGGAACAGGTCATCACTGCCCTCTCAAAGGCAAAGAAATGCAGCCTCCATTAGACCCAATAATATCCCAGGCTGCATCCTACATGAACTCAGGCTTGAACTTGCAGCACCATTAGGCACCCTATTCAACCAAAGCCTGAGTACTGGCTTTGTCCCAGCCGAGTGGAGGACAGCCACTGTCATCCCTTTATACAAAGGTGGAGCATCCACTGATCCAGGAAATTGCAGCCCCATCAGCCTAACTAGCCTGATCTGCAAGGCCATGGAATGGATTATCATGGACCTCATTAACAGGGACATTGGCAACCTCCAAACACTCGACCCCACACAGTTTGGCTTTGTCAAAGGGAGGTCATGTCTGTTAAATCTGATCGACTTCTTTGAGACAGTCATCAAAGCCATGGACGAGGGGAAGATGGTGCACACCACCTACTTTGACCTGGCCAAGCCCTTCGACACTATTCCCCACTCGGGCATAGTAGATAAACTCTCTCAACTAGGCATCAATCCATATGTTACCAGATGGGTAGCAAACTGGCTCACTGATAGAGCCCACCTAATCAAAATAGGGGAAGCCAGCTCAAGCAGTAGACCCGTAATGAGTGGCGTTCCCCAGGGATTGGTCTTGGGGTCTGTTATTCGGGATATACTTCTCTGAGTTGCAGGCCAAAGCCAGTGGGTTACAGCTAACCATGTTTGCAGATGACTGCAAGCTGGCTGCAGTCATCAATTCTCCAAGTGATGTGGACGTCCTCCAAGAGAGGCTCACCCAAACAAATGACTGGTGCCAGAAACATGGCCTCAAACTGAATGCCAAAAAATGCATCATCATCCCCTGTGGGGAGAGTGCTGTCCCCACATATTATCAAATTAATAACAACGCCGTATGTGCAGAATCATTAGTGAGAGATTTGGGCACCCAGGTTGATAGCAACCTGACTTTTGACCACCATGTTGCTTCCGTTGTATGGAAAACTTTCTACATGACCAACCTCATAAGTAAGGGTATCTTATCCATGGACAAAAAGGTCATAAGATCCCTGTATTCTTCCCTTATAAGGCCAAGTATTGAGTACAACACCCCCTTTGGCGTGTACCTCGCAAAGCACATGCAGCTGCTGGAGAGACCACAGAGGTTCCTCACCAGGAGAATCCAGGACCTCAAACATCTACCCTACACAGATAGGCTAAAAGCCCTATCCCTCTACTCAGTTTCATGCAGACTCCTCAGAGGTGACCTCTGTCTGGCATACAAAGGAATCTCAGACCCCACCTTAATGTGACTGCTGCATATCCGCAAGTCAAGCTCCACTTGAGCAACCCGTATGCACGACCTCATCCTGGTCTGTGGGGTCTACTTTAATTTACTTAAAACTCATTTCACTGAATTTCAAAACACTCACACCAAATTGCTGAAAGCTCAAATCACTGAAAACTCATTTCACTGAATTACATTTTACTGAATGTAAGTACTGTTGGTCAAATAAAATGTATGTGCCCTTTTCCCCACTGTAGTGTGATCCTGGAGTTAGTATATATAGTTGTGGGTGTGGGGTGCACAGCCCCCCACAGTGGGGGGTTTCAGGGCGTGGCCCCCCACCTACATTTGGTTTTATATTGTTAGCTTTCAGTGAAATGAGATTCATAAATATAAAAGCTAAGTAGGTGGGGCGTTGTGCCCCCCCCACACCCACCTAGCTATATATATTAACTACAGGATCGCACTATAGTGGGGAAAAAAGGCATATATGTTTTATTTGCCCAACAGTACTTAGCAAGAGGTTCTCTCATTCGATTCTCGGCTGGAGTGCGGGGAGTGCCTTCTGTGTGGAGTCTGCATGTCCTCCCCGCGGTCGGGTGGACGTTCAAAAAACATGCGTAAATGGGCATGCCTTCATTGAAGGTTGAACGTTGAGCTGGCACCTCGTTGTTCTTGAAAATCTACTGCCAATCATTAGCGGACCGGAGTTCCGCTGTGGCGGCCCCTAACCGGGAAAACCGATAGACAAACAACTTACATTCAGTGAAACGTGATTCAGTGAAATGAGTTTTCAGTGATTTCAGCTTTCAGCAATTTTTTTTTTAGGGTGAATTGAGATTCAGTGAAATTAGTTTTCACTGAATCAAAGTAGACCTGGTCTGTGATATCAATAGGACTTGTTGCTGGGACAAATTTATGTCCCAGATATTCCCCCACATGTGGAATAGACTCCCTCTCTACGTCTAGCAGAGTACCTGATTAGCCCTTTTTTAAGGACAACCTGGATAACTAGATGGGAAACAGAAAATACATTCTTGGGATTCCACCTGTGTCCCTGCTGGACAGGGGCTCTGTCTGCTGACTTGTCTAAACGTGGGCTAAACTCTTGGCTAGGCTTATAAGGACCTCAGGGCCAATAGCCTAGTAACCCCTTGATCCTATGTGTGCTATTACAGTCTTTATATTTTCCCACCAGTCTCACTTTTTTATGCACTGTTTTAAGACATCTGTGCAGGAAGTTATTTCTTGCTTAAGCCATCTCTAAAATATCTCCTCTTTCATATTATGTGAAGGGAACCTGCATTGCCTTTCCTATGAACTCCCCGATTTTTAATTACTAGTTCAGAGTCACTGAGGGACGTAGTTAGGCATGCCCAGATGAGGTGGAATTACATTGTCAAGCTGAAGTAGAGGATTTAAACCTGGGGAAGTGATAAGTGTAGCTGCTCTGA